>NW_028139617.1:24747-56617 GCF_965202585.1 Thalia democratica
AAAACTTTGCAAAACATTTGCTTAATGAGGCCTTGAAGTATGGCAAACACAAAAGTTTTAGAAAAAGTGAGATAAAGTGCTCTTTATCGCCTCAAGTGTCGAAAAACGCGCGCTACGCTTCTCTCCTTTTTGCTCTGAGGCTTCCTGCAAACAATCTGTGTGAATGTTTGCATTGTTCCACTTTAAATGAGTCAAACTTGGTGTATACTGTTGCACACATACACACAGGGTGTGTTAGAACTAGTTTGCTTTGCCACAGAAAGTTTCAGTAGCTAGTTGGGAAGTTTAACAAAAAGTAAATTGCATTGTTTTCGATGTTATTTGCATGTCTTTTGTTACGATAGAAATTCGTTGTACAATGTACATATACTAGTTTTTGTTTTACAACTAACTGATTTCTGTTAGTAAAAGTTTAGATACTAAGTCAACTATTGTATCATAGTAGTCTTTTTAGTCAGCTTTCGCTTTTTTTAAGAGAAACTTCTACAAATTAAAAAAAACTACGTACTGCAACATAAAGTTCAAAAATGCTATTCAATTCGAACTAGAGCTTAGGATTAAAAGCAATTCTTATTGCTTTTATGTAACATATGTACTGTTCTTTTTTCAAACGTAACAGCTTCAAATAAATATTTATTTAAATATATATAAATTTTTACTACAAGTAGTTTTACTTTATACGTCAAAAATATTAAAACCTTTTTGTTATTTAGCAACAATCATAAGAACAAAACAACTATTAATTTAAAACAAAATACTATTGAATTCTGAGTTTGCAGCAAAAATTGTACTTGTGCCTCAAGCTTATTTGTAATCAAAAATAAGATTAATTCATCATCTGTTTTGCAACATGTCAAAACTAAATTAAAGCGTTTTGAACGTTATCAGGTGATTAGACATCACAAATACCAGTTTTACGAGTTTAACCATATAATTGCTTGTATCATAAATATTAACTATTAATTTTCAATTGCATCTTTTAATCATACCTGCATTTACAAAACTTATACAAA
Organism: Thalia democratica; assembly: GCF_965202585.1. NCBI lineage: Eukaryota > Metazoa > Chordata > Thaliacea > Salpida > Salpidae > Thalia > Thalia democratica. The sequence continues at coordinate 25,761 of NW_028139617.1, forward strand.
AGTTTTTGTACAAATTATTTAACGGCATGATTATAGAAGTTTGAAAAAAAGTAGTAAAATATCTTTAGCTACTTTACATTATTTCTGTTATTTTTAGAGATTCGAATGTTATATGATTATGGACCTTAATAAAAAAGGAATGAATAGAAGGTACCAACAAAATGTAAGTTTGATTTTATTTCTTTACTTTTTGTCTCCACTTTCTTGAAGCAAATTTTTACTACACCTTTGATTTTTCCTGTCTTATTCAATGTGTTTTTGGTTTGAACTCATATGAATTATAAAAAAAAATTAGTTCAATCGATTAATGCTTTAATACTTTGGAAAAAACAAGCTTATGGAAAGTTTTGATTTTTAGACAACAAAAACATTAATTGATTTAAGCATGGAAGTTCTGATGATTTTTTAAAGGACAAACGTTTACATTTTAATAAACCTTTATATGTTTAGACACCAACTACTAGTTTGTAATAACTAATAATAAATATATTTAGTTACCTTATTTAAGAAAATATTGAGAAATCTCCTGATTAAAAGTATTAATAGTCAAATTGTGGAATACAATTAATTAATATTGTATATATTCTAGAACGCGAGAGAAATGACGTCACCGACCTGGTCCACGAGCTCAGGAGAAAACTTCCAGCCGTTCCAGTTCATTGCGCAACCTAGTGTGAGGTCACACAAGAAGAAAAAGAGGAGGAATCGGCAGTCGTCCACGTCATCAACGTCATCCAACGACTATGACGTCACAGAAGTCGACTTGTTGGGACTGATAAAAGCTCAGCTGAAGATCACGAACGATTCGGAGACGTCCGGAACCGACACGAGCCGAAGCTGCACGCCCCAGAAGACGAAGAAGTCAGCGAAGCGGAACGAAAAATCACTCAAGCGAAACGGGCTGCCCGCGGTGAGTAAACGGGAAAGGTACGCGAGCTCCTCGTACGACCTCAACCTGGACGCCATACCTGAATTGCCGGCTCATTGGAAGAAGGAAGTGAATTCCGAGTTCACCAAAATCAACCTGATAGCTTAACTTGTTTGGGAGTTCTTTTGCGCGGTTTTGACATTTGTTGCGGTTCTATATCAGCCGAGTTCTTCCTTGGCAGCAGACTATATACGTACAGAACCTCTTTTAAGAGTACTCAATAAAAAACCAAATTTTATGTAGCTAAAAACCTAAAAAATTACCAACAATCTATGTCATGTTTAAAAATATATACTTAAAGTTTTACAAGAAATATATTTTTGTTTTTTAAAAACAAAAAATGAACTCATACATATATGAAGTTTAAGATTATGATGCAGTTGAAGTATATACAGTAAAATGCATTTTAAGTGCTTTGAACTGACTTTTCATTCAAGCTAGACAATGTAAATTAAATAACCAGAATACGTTGAAAAATTTAATAATTCATATCAAGAACTCGGTTACTAAGACCTACACAAAACTGTAAAACCGTGCAAAAGTTTTGTCCCCATTCTCACTCGACAATCATGTCTGTACTCACAGATACCTCCAGTTTATTGATCACGACTTTCTCCACAAACACTTTTGATATGATGCACAGGCAAGCAGTAACTTCGACTTTTGACACTTTGACACGCGACTTTAGCTTGATGTTTATTGAGACAGTCATACAGACTTGATATGGTTTTTTGAAATAACTTTTTTTTACTCCAGTCACTCCAAATATACTTTTGTATAAACTTTTGTAAACTCAGTACTACTTTGTACCATGTTTTTTGCTCTAACTCGGGTACTTACTGTGCATTTAAAAGTGACCCTGTATTAACTCATAACAAGAACGTTTTTAATGAGTTGTCAGTTTATAAATATTATATATACATCTACAAGTATTTTAGTTTCATGAACAAAAATATTTTTTCAGTATTTTCAAGAAACTTATAGTTTTAAACTTATAGGCTTTCAATACAACTTTTCTTAGTAAATAAGTTTAAAGAAAATATGTTTTTTAGTGAACAAGTAAACAAATCATACTAGCTATTAGTTATTTTAGTTTTAGTGTAAGCTACATAAGAATACTTCTAATACTTTGTAAAGTATTAACTTGATTCAATCAACAAACTTAGCTTTTGTTTTAAATTGTCAATAAGTGTTCCTGTTCATTGTCGAATTACTAACAGGTTAAATTACTAAAATTTCTAACTTAAGATAAAGCTAAAATTTCTCAGTATTTCATCTTATAAAATTGTTTAGTAAATTTTATCTTTACATTTTAAAAACAGCTTTTCAAAGTTTAAACAACAAAACTTGACTATTTCGTAAAAAAAAAAACTTTAGTCCAACAAAATCTTCAAATAGATCTCAAAATCCTGTTTCGTTTGAGCTTTTAATTCTAAGCTGCTGTGTCATTTTGGACTTGTTAAACTTCTCTTGAAGTATTGAACTTTCTTATGTACTTTCTTGGTTTAGCTATACAGCCAAACTTTTGTGTTTTTAGTTATGCCATTTAACAAAATTTTTGGAAAACGTTACAGTCTTTATGTGCAAGTTTTTAATCAACCAAATATATATAGTCTTTTTTCAAATTACTTTGAAATAAGTACTCAGGTAGAATATTAAGAAAGAGTTTTAGATAACACACCAATTAGAGTTTAACTATTTTGTGATAAATTATACACATTTTTCTAACTTAAAACATACTTTTTAATATAAATTTAACTTGTTTCTATATTTTCAAAGTATATGTTAAAGGGTCTCTGTAACTTTATTATTTGTATATTAATCATTGGTTATAGTTTTATTAACAACTACAGAATTTTTTTATTTTCTTAATCTATACCATTTTAAGATCAGTTCAAGTAAATGTTAACACTTAAATTTCAACAATTTTTTCCGAAAACAAATATTTAGCGAGTTTTGTGTATATCATCTTTTTCTTTGAGCTTATTTTACCAAACCCTTGTTTTATGCAAAACCCATGTGTCCTACCTTTACTTCTTTAGAATTTTCACTTAAACCAGAATTAAAATTTTTCTTGCCTCCTTTTTCCAATCAATCACTCTGTCTGATACCCTTTTCTCCTTTTTCTTCCCTTTACCACTCTCCCTAAACCCCGGGATCAAGTTGTGAACCTTCTCGCGGTGATCCTGTAAACCTTTTATCTATGACGTCAAAACAGAATATTTGTAAAACTTTTTGATACATATATATATATATAACAAGTCTTGCATCTATGATGTCGCAATAATCCTACAAATTATTTTTGTGACGTAACTTTAGGGTTTCAATAGACTTTATAAGATGTTATCATGTTTAAGCTATTTTGAAACAAAAATTCAACACCTCAAAAGTTCTATTATACTCTTGATATACTTTTAATGTCATTATAACATATGCAAAATAAAATACTTGTGCCATTTGGTAGTCAATTTAACAAACTTTAAAACGTTTAAAGATTTAAGGAAACTAATCACAACAGTCCGATTTTCTTGTACCTTTTTAACCCTTTCATGTTTTAATTGGTTTTGCACATTTATTAAGCTTGTGATTATGGTGTCAAATTTTACAACTTCTTATAAAGTTTATTTCTGCTGTGCTTTTTGCCTTTGTTTATATTAAATCTGTAAATTGACCACGCTTTAATTAGTCTTGTTACGTCATAATTAAGTATTTTTTGCGTATTTTTACTTCCTACTGCAGTATACATTAGTCAGTTTGAAGTTAAAACTTGATCTTTTTAATGTGCAACATGATTTTTTTTTATTTCATGTGTTAGTGCATTTTTCCTAGAAATTTATTTCAAACTTTTTAGTTTTTTTTCTTTTAACTGCAATGCATTTATAAGTTATAATCATTTTCATGTTTTATTGTAGTAATTAACATATTACATTCAATGTTTATATTAGTCGTTTATAGAATCAATAAAATCGATGAACTTCTGTATACCTTTTGTACATAAATTGTTTCAAAGCTGTTAAAGCTAAGAAAACAAATTAAACTGTGTAATGTATTTAATGGATGCTTACTTCTGTTTACAAAACGTAGAATGTTATAATAAATTTTACAACTATTTTAATAGTAATACAGACTTTTATTAATAATGTCAATCAAAAAAATTGTTAATTAAATTAGTATGAACAAATTGTCGAAATAATGTATTGAAGTTTTTATATGATTTCAAGTGTTTTTTACTATGTTTTGTTTTAATTGCTGCAAAACACTCGACTATTGATACTAGCATCAATTGAAACGTTTTAAGTGCTTTGTTTTAATGAGTTTTTAAAGTATTACATTATATCCTGGTGGACATAGAAATAGTTGGTAAAACTATCATAATTAAGTTTTGATTTTATTTAATAACCATTGAATACTTTATATTAGAATAGAAAAAAATAGGTCATTGTCAAATTAAATTTTATACTCTTACCTACTTGGCTAAAACAAAGTATTTTTTTTATTTAATATAAATTCCTAATTGAATAATTTGAGATGTGCTACAAAATGTTTAATTTTATTTAAAATGTTTTAAATATAAGTCTATTTGTTTACTCTTTTAAGATAAAAAAACAAAAAAAAATTGTTTAGATGTATTTACAGTGTTTTGCTTTAAAAAAACAAATAGACTTACCTGAAATAAAAATAAGCTAAGGTAAAAAAAACAATTTCAAAGTATATTAAATAATAACATAGTTTAATCTAAGCATTTAGCATTAATTTAAATGATGTTGAGAAAGTAGCAATGTATATATTTAGAATAGTTGATAAGCAACAAAACAATGATGTTAAAGTATTTTGAGATAACGAGAAAACAACAATGTATTTCTAAAAAGATAACACTCTTTGTACATGGGGTGACTTTGAATGAGCTCTTTTTATTCTCCTAAATATAATTAGCTCTATTCATGGCTATTTTAGCATTTTTCTATCAGTTATTTTTTTAAAGCTTCTGTTTAAAGCATGTGTTTAAGTTTAGAAACGTTTTAGCTAAATTATCAGATTGTTATTTTTCACAAAAAAAGTTATAAGTTTTTTCCTGAAATTTAATAAAAAAAATACGTCACTAAATTTGTTTTATGTCTTGTACATAGGGTGACTTTGAATTATCTTATATATAATTTGCTCTATTCATGGCTTATTTAACATTTGTTTATCAGTTTATTAAGAATTTCTGTAAACAGCATATACAGATATATACACTGAATATACGTCTTAACTATATAATCAGTTTTGCTGCTTTTTGAGAATAAAATTTCTTAGTGCAAAAAAAATTACGCCACTTTATTATTTTAAAGTATTTTATAATTTTTTAACCAATTTAAATTGAGCTTGCGTTAAGTCCTAGAAATTTTTATTAAAAAAACTATTTTTAAACGTTATGTTTACTTAATTTTTTAATAATTTTCTGCAAAAAACTTAATTTAAATGTAAACTATTTTTATTGGTTTTTATGTACATGATAAATTGTTAGTACAAGATAAAATTAAATTAAAAATACCTAAACCTGTTTTAAAACTTTTTATTTTCAGTTTTTTTCTATTTAAAAGCATTTATTAAATACAATAAGAAGCTTTAAACTTTAAACAAAATATATTTGGTCAAAAAATCTTATTAAAACTGACTAAGTTTAGACATACAGTAACCTCTCGGATCTTTACGCACTCGTGAAGTTACGCACTCTCGTTTAGTTACGCATTTCAGAATTCTATAAAATTGAGAAAATAAAAATTTTATTTTTATTTAATATTGCACAAATTAGGTTTAATGTATATTTTTAAATTAAAATATGTTTTTGAATGCTAACACACCTCTCTATATCTTTAAACTTTGTAAATTTATGTTCCTTTACTAATTGATAAACATTTAGTTATACCTCAGTATATCAGAAATTTTGTTAACAATAAGAGATTTAAATCGAAATTCTGAAATAAACATGACTGTGTTTAATAATGAAAGTATAATGAAATAATGAGAGTTTAAAACACAAAAAATTAATACAGCAGTCTTGCCCTATATATCAATAAACACCATTTTATAATTGTAAAGAAATTCTTAATTATAAATTGAATTTGCTAAGTAGAATAGAATATAAATAAAGATAATTTCTACTTATTATTAAAATGGTAAAATTATTTCTACTCGTATTATTATTATTTTATAGAAATTCAAATACTTTTTTTTAAATATATGTTTAGTTTAGCTGTTGCTTTCATATTTAAAAATTAAGTAAACAAATAGTTAAAAGTGGGAAAGTGCCCAGTCTGCTTTCAACTTGAAGCAATATTAAAAACAGCCATTATAGTGAGTATATTTAGTACCTCTCGTTTCTTTACGACCTCTCATATCTTTACGCACTTTTTCTGTGGACACAATGTGCGTAAATAAGCGAGAGGTTACTGTAATTAAAACAAAAGTTAATTTATTCAGAACTGATTTTTACAACAGATTAATTTTTTTTTGTCAATACTCAATCTATTCTGTTCTTAGAATAAGTTCAGTTAAAAAAACAATTATTTTAGCATTAAAATATAAAGTTTTATATTAATAAATTTAAAATATCAAACTTGATAAACATTTACTTAATACTATGTTTAAATTAGGTTTTAATCATCGGTATAAGTTGTAATTCTAATTGTATTTAGTTTTAGTCATTGGTATATTTTTATCGTAAATTTAAAAATTTAACTATTGAGTTTAAAAATAACTTTGACATAGTAATCTGTCCAAAAATGAGACTGAAAATTAAATTTTTATTGTTTTAAGAAAAAAAATACCTTGTTTTACCGCAAAGAGGATTTTCAAATTGTAAATCTATAATAAAACTAGTTAAATTTTAAAAACATAAATCTTTTAACATTAACACTAACATTACCATGTAAACTTTAATATAACAGTTGATAGTAAACGCTATTAGTAGGTTTGTAGTACTTAATCAATTGTTTGTATTTTTATTATTTTCTATGGAATAGTTTTTATTTCTCACCTAAAAACTAAAATGTTTTAAACGTAAAAATAGCAAGATTATGTTTTACAGTTTTAAACTAAGTAAGTTTCAAATAATTGTAGAATATATACAAACTTGAATGCTTAGTTTTAGTTGCTTTTTAGTAAATATGGTTGTATAAATTATATTCCACTTTCTATAAACATTTTAAACTTGTGTTTTTAACAAAAATGTGTACGTCAATACAAATACAGTTGGTACTTAGTTAAATGTATATGCTGTAAACCAGTGACGTTCAGGCTAATCAAAATATGTGATTGCAAAGTTAAAATTCTGTGTAGGCTTCTTTGTAACTAATAAAAATCTAGTATAAGTTTTAAATTTTCAGTAGTATCTTGTTCAGGGTTTCCCAAAGGTTTCTTAAAAAAAGCCATAAAAACTGCCTAAATCTTTTTTTCTCAAAATTTATGATAAATGCAACCCAAAATAAATTACGTGTACACAAATGTGCTCTAAGTATACACTAGTGTAAACAACAGACATCTGTTTTAAAATACATAAATCTAGTTTATAAAATAAAATTAATAGTATAAAAAGTTTATTAAACACAAATTGTCCTTAAGAGTTTTTATCTAAAAACGATATTTATTTGAACTTTTGTGATTTAGTTTATACTATTTATATAAATTAATGAAGCCTGTAAAAATATTATATAGTTTGTTTTAATCAAAATTGTTGTTAATATGCTTGTTTAGAGCTTCTAAAAGAGTTTTAGTAAACAAAAAATACTTTTAATTTTACATCTTTTGTCAAAACTGTCCAATATGTAAATACTAGTGTACTCGTTAAAATAGAACTAACAATTAGTTTGGTTTATTTTAGTAGAATTTTTAGCTTAAGCATACTTTTTAAGATGTTTAAAAGCAAGGTTTCTCAAACTCCTTTTCGTAAAACTCTTTTTTTTAGAAAGCTAAAAGTGACCGCCCTTATTTATTACAAATCCCAGAATGTCTAGTTTAAGTTTCAAAACCTTCCGTAAGTTTGTGCCTAAGACTCTTTATTTTTGCTCTTTATTTTAAACCACAGAATATATTGTTTATTGTAACGACGAAGAAAGCGCTCAAAATAGTTGGTCCTAGGACCTGACCATACGGTTATTGGGTCTTATATCACTTGGATAAGGTTTAACGTCTTGTCCAGGACATAATATCTAAAAAATATCTAAAATAAGATCGCTACTTTACCATCCCTTACGATACCTTCGGAGCTTACTTATATTGACTTACCATACAGCTTTTGAAAAGTCCTGCTATAAAATATTTGCTAGTTAAAACTTGTATCTTATATTAATAAGTTTATGTTTATATTAAAATTTTTCGTTTAAGTTTTTAATATACAATTAACAGTTCAATTTAAAATTTTATGAGTGTTTTCAGTCAAATCTAACAGAAGTGATGTTACTATTGAACTGTTAAGTTCATAGTAAATAATTTTTTAATTTTTATATCTACTCCCTTTCTTTATTTAAAATATTAGGATAAACTATTAACATGAGTAGTTTTTTATAAAGTTCAAAAAACTAACTAATCAAGTAACTAGCTAGACAAACTTTATGTTATATTATATATTAAACAATAAAAAAGCGCTCAAAAAGTTTGATCTAAGGACCTGGTGTACGAAAAAACCTTTCGGTTATCGAGTCGTACACATCATGCTTTTACAATTTCTTACGAGTTAAAATATAATTAATACTTTTTATCTGAACTTTTAAACTTTTAAAAATAATACAATTAATAAAATAAAAAAATAGAAAAATATATGAAGAAACTCAAATAAGTTATCTGTTTACTTAAAAATAATTTTATTCATAGTATGCTCTAAAACTTTCCTAATAAGATAAAAATCAAAAATAGTCTAAGACTATACTTTAAAAAATAAAAATAAAAGTAGAAAAAGTTTGCAGTTAGAGAAAAAGACTTTAAAAATTAACATTAACTTAATTTACAAAACGAGATAAATAATACTAGTAGCAGACATGAAAATACTTGAAATAAAGATCACAATTTTTTTAAAGACGGTAAAATTAATATAAACATTAATTAGTAAATAATAAATATTTAAGTGATACTAAACACGTTTTTGTCGAGTAACCCTAGTACTACCTATATTATTAGTTTGTGAGCCAGTCTAGTTTTAAACTTAAGTTTTAGTTCAATTGATATAAATTACATCTATTTGTTATACTAAAAAAATCTATACTTTTGTAGTTACAGATAACTTTTGAATATACAAAAAATTATATTTTATATTTGACACTAGGCATGGTTCTTTACGGCAATTACAAAAATTTATATATATGTATATGAATCAACACACTTCAACTGGGTTCTGTAAAAAAAAATTACTGTAATGAGAGAATAGAAGCATAGAATAAAGTAGGTGTATATATGTTTTCATTAAAATAAGGTATATTCTACAGATAATAGTTATTAATAGGTGAATACTTAACATTAAATCCGACTGTTATAAAACTATATGATATTTGTAATTATTAAGTCTAAAATAAATAAGTAAGCTAAATTACACAACAAAATACTTATTTATTTTAGACTTAATAATTACAAATATCATATAGTTTTATAACAGTCGGATTTAATGTTAAGTATTTCACCTATTAATAACTATTATCTGTAGAATATACCTTATTTTAATGAAAACATATATACACCTACTTTATTCTATGCTTCTATTCTCTCATTACAGTAATTATTTTTTTACAGAACCCAGTTGAAGTGTGTTGATTCAATGACACACAGAAACATATGTTGGTAGAATAAAGGAAGATTACTGTATAATTTGTTTTTATTTATATTCCAGTGAAGATACTTCACTAGGATCTTTTATTAGCAAACGATTTATCAATTTTTTTGAACAGTTATATATGTATATGTATATTAAAGAATTTATGAAAAGTTCTAGTCAATAGTGCTCGACAAATTAAATTGGAGCTAAATATTTATTTGGTTGTATAAAAAACAATAATTTAGACGAACGTTTCATATATGAGATATAAAATTCCATACGGATCCTCAGTAAACTAAAGTTAGACAGAAATGTAGAATTTCAAATTTTTAATAATAATTATGAGGTAGTAACATCATATAGAGTTTATTGTAAAGTAAGCTGAGTTTAAAAATGCGCTGAACTTAATAATTTATGCATTTTGGGAAGTTTGGAAAAAGGTTATATTGTAAAAATGTTATAAACTATCAGAAAAATGTTTTGAACTATTCGTGTTTGCAGCTTAATTCTACTTTGTTTTGGTATTTAATTAGTTTTAATTTTGCTAAAAAAGTATTTTTGGTAATGAATGTATATGTTTTGTATTACGCTATTCTTATTTAGTGTTATGTTCTTGTCTGATTCATCAATTTCTATTTTTTGTAAGCTACAAAGTTTGCAGCCGATTTAAGTAATGAAATTAGATTTTGTCCTGTTTAATATTTTCCATTTAATTTTGTAGTCTGTATTGTTATGTTTTAAATTCCAAATTTAGTTCGCCAGCTCTGTTGTAAGTCTTTATTAATATTGTTGAACGATGATTTGTGGTTTCTGTATCTTTGTTTGAAAGTGTTTCCTGTGGATCTTAAGTACTGTTTCGTTATTTATTTGACGTTATTGTTGATCTATATTACATTTGAGACTAGACATTGATTTTTTAAAGGGCAAGGTTCATTGCGGCAATTGCTTTTGAGGGGCTTTTATTGGTTTTACTGTTTTTTAATTATTTTGCCTCTGAAATTTTCTATACAACTTTATGATATTTTATTTGTGTTGCAATTAAATATTTTATTATATAGATGGTTTTCATCAAAGGAAAAAGTAATCAGATATAAAAATTGTTTGCTTATTTTAGAACTTAGATTTAGACTAAATGGTGGTTTAAAGCATATTATATCTATTTTTTTGTCTTTTATTTGTTTAAGACAAAGTGGTCTTATAGTATTTTAAGGTATCTTTGTAATTGGCTGAAATTAATGCTTTGTGGTATTCACTTTTTACATTGTTAAAAGATTTTTCATTGTGAGATAGTTTTAATAGTTTTCTGTTTATTGTTTCTGGTAGTTGAATTGGTAATTGTCGGAGGTGATTAGAGTTGTTGTTTACTTACAAAATTGGTGAGTTTGTTATGTTGGAGGATAAATCTAAAAATTTTTTTTGGAATAATTCGGATTCTAGTGTTATTATAAAGCCGTTTTATTTAAATAATTTAATTAAATATTTAGCAGTATTTTCTGCTGATCTCGGTGATTTGCTTATTAATATCCCTAGTCCGTCATCTCTATATAATCCTAATTCATTATCCATAAAATCTTACTTATTTTTTAAACTTCATTCAGCAATAATAAGCCTATTAAATCGTGGATTTCTCCCTCATAAAATGATCACATACTTGTATTAGATAATTGATTTGAACTTGTTTTTTCCAAATTTCGGTTTTTATGTGTTAAAATTGCATTACCAGAGTGTATTTTCAAATTGATTTCTTTGTCTGTTATTGGATAAAATTTTGCAGCAAATTATAATGCTTTAATTAAATTGTTTTTAGTTTTACTTGAGTAAAATTTGGTGATATCGAATTTTATGAATCTGTAGTTTTTGTTAAATTTTGAATTTCTGAACCATGTGATCTTTTCGTCTGTATTTTTCCATTGGTATAGTTTAGAATGTTTACGTATAGTACAATTAATTTTATCTATAAAGTTTTTTTGTAGTCCTATAAGGCCTGTGGTAATAACTACTATTATTGGGGGAAGTCCCCTTTTTTGTGCTAAACGCTTAGCGCGTTTAGCCCTTAAGACTTTTACTGAATTTACCTTAATCATTAGGTTTAACTTAGTAATTAATAAGTATGTAATAAACTTAATATTTATAATTTCTTTAATGAAGTGAGTTTATTGAAAACGTGATGTTAATGTGAAAATTAGGAAGCAGAAATGATAAAACAGCCAATTTATCAGTAGAACAAAACTGCGAATATAAACACAACAAGTAAACACCAAATTCTTCAAGTTAAAATGTCTTAATAATGTTCTTAAAGTGCCTGAACGTCACAAATCTTAAATACAAAGTAGGTCTTACTAATAATACTACTAATAATACAGAGTCTTAATATATGTCGTGCTTCATGCACAACGATGGTTAAGCTAAGCACAATATAATATAACAATGCAAATTAACATCAAGATCTTATAAAATGAAAATAATAAAAAAAATCTTATAATCAACTAGTGTGCCTCTCGCACGGTCTTATGGCTTAACTGAGCGTAATAACAGTCATATTTTAAGTTTTATCGTGTGTTTATTTGATAAAAAATCGTCTAACGCGCCCTGGCGGTCATTTTAAAAAACAACAAAATGCATATTTTGTTACATTTTGAGTATTTGGTGAAAGATGATTTACTTGGGTATATGACTCTGTATTCGATTTTATTATGAAAGTTTTCTTTGTTATCTTTAATTGTAAATAATGCTTGTTTTTCTTTGAGTTTTGGATCTTGCCTTCTACGTTGTGTTTTTTTTTTATTAGGTTATAGGTCTCATCATTTATTTTATTTACAGTGTTTTTGTTTGATACTTTATATTCGGCGCATACTTTTTAGTTTAATATTTTTTCGTAAATACTTTTCTTTATTTTATATTTGACTTATCAGCGAACACGTAGTTTTTTTGATGATTCTATTTTATTGAATCGTTTTTTAACTAAGTTTGGTATTTATTATAATGTTACATAACTATAAAGTTAAACATTAGCTGACTTTTATTGCAGACTTCAAAATTAAATTTTCCAATAACTAGATTAATATATAAAGACTTAAATCATTCATATTTAGAAAAAAATTTAGCTGTAATTGACTATATATTTTGAGTAATAAGTAATATAAATACAGTTTTTGAATTATTTTTTTATATGTGCATAACATTTTAACTTAGTGAATATAAAAAATATATTTTTTTTAGTTTTTGAAAATAAGTAAACTATTTTCTATTCTTAAAGATATTTGTTTTGAAAAACTGTTATTAGAAAATTTAAGATCAAGTAACAGGTTTAATGGGTATCAACAATCACTTTTGTACATTATAGTCCTAGACGTTAAAAGGTATCCGTGGTTTGCTTATAGAAAGGCTCTTCGTGTACTAATATAGGTCCTAAGACCAAATACTTTGAACATATTTTTTTTGTCGTTCAATATACTATAACTATAGGTTCAAATAAGATAACTAGCTTCTTTAAAAAACTGATTGATTAGTTCCTTGAAATACTTTGTGAACTTCTTAATGTAATAATACAACTACAATTTATTTTATAAATCAGAAAACAATTTTAAACAAGAAGGTGATAAAATAACTGCTGGTGGAAATTATGAAAAATAAATTTAAGGTTGAGGTTTAAGTTTTGAAAAAGTTTAGTTAAGACTTATAAAAACTACTCTAGCGTACTGAAAACGATTAAAAGTTACAATAAATTTAGTTTTTTGCAACTTGTTTAAAAAAAAGTCTTCGAGGGCCGCAGTTAACTTTAATAGTTTATAATATATAAGTACTGTTTTGGGCCAAAAGTATGATAAAGTAAGCAATAAAAAAGCACTAGTAAACAGTATTTATTGAATTAGGAACCTATTCAAAGATTCAATACAAAACCTTTTTTTTTGTTTTGAAAAAATATATGTTTAGCTAAAAAGTACATCGCGGGCCGCAGTTTCCCGACCCCTTATCTAAACCAAATGACGAAAAAATGCAAGCTGTGGACAACAAATTACACTAGATAAATCAAGGTTTAAAAAAAAAACAAAAAACAGGAGTTTACATGAAATTTTAAACTTCACTAAATTATATAGTGAAAAAAATGTCACATAAAATAGTACGTAGTTCAAATAAACAGGTTAATTGATATTTTTATAATAAACAAAATTTACATCTCCTGTCAATACACTATTTGGCTCACCTACTTAAAATGTTACTCACCTCTAACTTAGGCTTTATACATTTATTTATTTAATATTTTTACTTCTTGTTTGTACGCTTCTACGAAATTATGATAAAACAGACTCACAACTAATTGTGAATTTGAATATTTTATTTTTGTATAGTATTCTTTTGGTTGAATAAATATAAACTATTTAGTCGTACAATTCAGTGAAAAGGTATATATTTAATTAATATGGGACTGCATACTATTCAGTGTAAAGTTTTTAATTAACTAACATATTTTACATATCATTAACAATAAAGCTAAATATTACAGTTGGTCTTTTTATTTTCCTAAGTATGATTAAAAGTTTAAAAAGCACAAGTAGGCTTTAATAAATAAATATTTTGCTTTTATCAATTTTTATTATAACCTCTACAAGTCGATTGTTTGATTGCAAAAAAACTATGAATTTGACAACTAAAAACAAAAGTACGAGAGTTTAGTTTTGTTTAGTTTTTTTTTATGTCCCAGTAAACGTAAAACTTACAAAAATCTTATAAAAAGACATAAAGTTTAGATTATTTGTAAACGAAGTACCGAAAGATCATAGTTTGACAAGAGTTTTTTTAAAGTTAATTGCATAAAATGTATGTTAAGATATAATTTGTTTAAAAAATATTATGTCATACGTAATGTCAAAGAAAAAATTTTCTTATTAATTTTACAAGCTAAAATTTTATTCAAAATAAAAAATTTAATTGCAGATGCAGCGATAATAAATGAAAATTCGTACCAACTCTTACTTTTGATTACATGAAAATTTTGTTTTAACACAATTACTTGCTACAAAAATTCTTCTTAGTTTTTTATTTGTTAGTTTACTAACAAGTTAACTACTATATTTTTAAAAATATCGCGTCTAGTTTTTTACTTTAAAATATTATAATTGCCCACTTTTAAATTAAAACATGAACTTAAATTTCAGAAACATTTCGTAGTCTACATCATTCGTCTTTATACCTGTGATATGCAGAAAGTTTTAGCACAAAGTTTTACAAGCAAATACTACAAGAGCATCTTGTACAAAACTTTAAATGACTTGATTTCATGTAAGCAAATTATGATCTTTTGTGAAAATAACCTAATGCAAACTGTATGGGACCTTCTTCTATTTGGTTTTTAGAAAAAAAAACTAATAATTCAAGAAGTTTTTCAAAAAGCAATGAAAACTACGTAAAGTGAAGAAGTACCTCCATGAAAATCGTCTTTAAATTGTTTTGAACTCTGCACAAATTAATTATGTGATAACCACCACATGTAAAGAAATTTCTAGCTAAAAACTGTAAATTTCCATTTTTTGGGTCCTAAACAGTTTGCATTGGGTTTTGGAAATTCAAAATTTGCTACCACAAAATTATCTTCACATCATCTTAAGTTTTGCACATATTGTTTTTTTGATATTTCTGCATGTAAAACTTCTTAAGCTGAAGCAGAAAAAACTTTTTTATGACCACTCTACTGTGCACAGTAGTGCATATGATAACGTTTTTACTAAGGAAAAAAAAAAGTTAGTACGATAAAAAAGAATTATGTGAGGTTTGTTTTGTTAGATCATTTCTATTAGAATCATATATTACATGATTTTGTAGTTCTAAACATTAATTATAAGTAATGTCTGCAAAACAGATTTCCTTTTATAATTAATTTCAGACCTTACTCTGAGTATAAACTGGGTATTTGAAGCTTAATATAATCAGTACACTATAATCAGTACAAACAATTTTAATCATATTTTTTTAGTATAACCAAGTATACTTTTCAAATAAATGTTTAATTACTTTGTTTGTCTCAAATTAAAAAAACAATAAACATAAATTTTAGGACTTAAAAATTGGTTATTTAAAGTATCAATTGCAGAATGCTTATGGGGAAAAAGTATCCTTATGTAATATTTCAAAATTTCATTATTTTGATAACGTAAATAAAAAGATTTGACTGAAGTAGCGTTTTTAGGAATGCACAAAACTAGTTATATTTGTTAATACATGTTTACATGTAGCACAGTAAGTTTATCATTCTTTAAAATATTTTTAAAAAGTTTACCTATTTAAAAATGAAAGCTCTACATCAAAATTATGAACAGTGTTAGCATAAAGTTTATTTTATTTTTGTATACTTCAAGCAAGAAAAAAAGAGTTGTTTTTTAAAAAGTCTATTAAAAAACCTACACTAGAAATAATTTAGATTATAAATTTTAAATAGTTACAAACGTTAAAACACTATTTGGTTAAAAACATTACGTCTAGCTTTATCAAATATGCTTAAACAGCCACAAAAAACATTGCAGTGGCTTAAAACATTTTTAGAATAT
Organism: Thalia democratica; assembly: GCF_965202585.1. Lineage (NCBI taxonomy): Eukaryota > Metazoa > Chordata > Thaliacea > Salpida > Salpidae > Thalia > Thalia democratica. The sequence goes on from NW_028139617.1 coordinate 42,013, forward strand.
GTAAAACTTGAATTCACGATTTTTTCTCCCTTGTTCGTGCATTCCAACGTTTATATTCTCCATAAAAGTAAGGGCACTATATTTAGAACGCTTTAAAATATGCCTGAGCGCGTTTTCACTATATTTCTGCAGCCAACATGTTAATATTTAACTATGGGTTGGACATTGTGTTATGTTGTGTGTGTACATGAGGTTATATAAACTTATAAAATTACATAAAATTATTTAGCTGAAGACAGTACAGATTTTAAATATTTTTAATTTCAAAGTGTTTATATAGCTATTTTTTTCATAAGTTATAATTAAACAAGCAATAAGTTGTAATACTATAATTCTCTAATTGAGAGATGTTTTATGTAAAAAAGAACATGAACTGTTGTTTTTAATTTATGAATCTTAGTTTTATTTCCCGTTTTGCTAGTAAAGTATAAAGTATTTAATTATTCGCTTATTTGAAATTACCTTGTAAAATTCTATTGAATGTGTTTAATGTACTGTAAGTAATAACACTTTTAACAAAAACATATTTAACATTGATAAGTTGTATAAAACAAAAAAGTTACACAACAACAAAATTCAAAATAAAAAAGATAATATTAACAAGTAATAGTAGTGTTCCAACTAAAAACAGTTTGTGAAGCAATGATTGTTTCTATAATTTTATTTTAGAAAAAAAAAAGTAGTGTTTTCGATAAAAAATTAAAATTTAAGAGGAGCTGTTATAAAAATTCTAAACTCCTAATAATTTTTTATGGATCTTCAAATGCTTTGTTTTTTAGTTTTTAAGGCATAAATAGTGGTTTTCAATGACTTAACTTTCTTTTTATTTTATATGATGATTTATAAGATAAAACTAAAGTATTGTGAAAAAATACTTTATAAACTAAAATTTTATAAAAATGACGACGTAATTATTTTACGACAATAAAGTATAAATGATCATTTAAGCTACATGTAATTCAATGTTCGCTGTTTTTAAGAAAAACTAAAATGATAAAACTAAAACTAAACTGCCAAAGTTATTCACTATAATAACAATATAAATTTAATCAAAGTAGTAGCAGAGAAATATGTGAAAATTAATTAAAAGTATTATCAATGCTTCTAAAAAAAGTAAAATATTTTAAGTTTTGTTTGCAAAATAAAAAACAAGTAAAACTAAGTAAATAAACAACAAAACTTTGAGGATAACAACATAAACAACATAAAACTAATTTACTCTTACTCCAGTTTTAAAATTAATCAGAGTTAAAATAAAATGGTAATTAAAACAATTACTCAATTTTTAAATAAATTAAAATGAAACAACAATAATTATCTTTTTAATATTTATAAGAATAGTATTTATTTACAGCTTTATTTAACTGTATATTTAAATAAGTTCAAGTAAATGTTAAGTAAGAAACGATATACCAAACAAAATCTTTAATAAATGATCCTTCTTTTTCTTAGTTATTGTTTAAAAGTAAAATAAAACTAAAAACTAAAAATACAGTTTCCTCAAGGGTTTCAACCAATTCAATAAAAACGAGCAATCATCAAAGTTCATCAAAACTTGTTACGACGTATTTCACTATTACGTCATCAGTTTTGTAATTGTGACGTCATCATACGATGTGGGCGCGTTGGAATCCTCTCTCCGGGTCGTACCTCTGATCGCCTCCTACCGACTCGTCTGAACTGAAGTCGTCCTGGTACTCCTGGTGGTTGCCACGGTTACTGCTCGAAGGTTGCTGGTAGTAACCATCTTGACGGTACCGCGACCTGTTTTGATCGTCATAGTACCTGTAGTAGTAAAAAAATGTTGCTTAATATGGATAAATATATTTTGTTTTGAATTTAGGACTGCTTTATAGTAGTCGATTTTAAAGTTTGCTCATAGTTTTTTGAAATGCTGTGAAATCAATTTTTAGCGTCAATGTATCAAGTGAAATTTCGATGTTGGTTTGAAAGTGCTTACATTAATTGATCAAATATAAAAAAACTGTATAAAGCATAAGTTTCATAAGCAGGTGTGCACTAGAATTATATCGTAAATACTTCAAATCGTTAAATATATAACTGTTTTGTTTTTGAATGTAAAACAACAAACCATCGCTGATAATAAAAGTTATTGCTTCACACTTTTTTGATTACTTTTTTGATTATTTGATTTACTCTAAACATTTCAAGCTATTGATTTCTTAATAATTTAACTTATGATCATGTTTAAGACCAAACATTTAGTTTTATACACATTCACAAACATAACATTAATTTCAAGAAATTGACCTTTGATTACAAATCTGTAACATTGACTTATTGCAAAAATAACCTTTGTTTTTCACTAGTTTTGTTTACAAATGTTTGAAACTTTGATAATGTCAGAATTTAAACTCCATTTTAACGACTTGTTCGTGATTAAAATATAGTTTTTACGAAAAGAGAAATTCAAGTTTAAAAACATTTAGAAGAATATAATTTTGTTATATTCTATAAACTGACCCCTGTTCGTCCTCCTGGTATCTCTGGTCGTCATAGTAACGATCATCGTGCTGCCCCTGTGAGTCCCTGTAAGTGTTGTCATGGTAACTGTTGCCACGGTGGTATGAATCCTCGTTGCGCGATTGGCTACCGCTGTAATGAAATAAGTTACAAATAAGTTTTTTTAATAAAATTTTGAAGATTAATTTTACGAATATCTGTCTGAGTATTATACTAGTTTACAGTTTTTTATACAACATGTTATAAAATAAAAATAGTTTGAGCCTATCAATTAGTTTAATCACAATTCCAGGTTTAACCAATTACTTAAAAACTAAATCAACTTTATGTTGTTAATGTACAATTATCAAAAATTATATGTGTTTTAAGTTTTGCAATAAAACAACATTTAAGTTGGTAGTGTTCTTGAACTTTATATGTAAAAATACATGTTTACTTGTGGTGTATGTGGGCAGAACAATGACTTTGTATAAACTAATAAACAACACTTGGCTGGCATTTGATTGCACAGACACTTGTGTAACTTGTTGCTTTAAATTTTGATTGTTAAAACTAACCGCAGGTAAGTTATATTCAAACTTATAACTTTTGGAATTTAAAAACTATCTGAAGTCACTTTTAAAGTATGGATTATTCACACACTTTTAAAGGCTTCGTTTATGTTAAAAGGGTTAAGCTTTAATTAGCTGCAAAGTAGGTTATTTATTCGTATCATTAAGCTTATTTCCTTTTAAAGCTTTTCATTACAAAAATGATTAACTTTAACTGTACAGTTCGTTCTATTGTGAAAAAGTTTTGATTTTGAAATTTAAAGTGCAAATTAAACTTAATGAGAAAATGTGCATGCAATAAATATTTACAAGCTGAATTAAATTAATTTATTTTATAAAGGAGTCTATCGTGCAAGCTACATGCTGGAAGTTGTAAAAATAGTTTAAGCGGAAATAACTTATGAGAAAAACTTTATATCAGTGAAAAATATTTATTGCTAACAATCGTGTTGCATAGTTCAAATTTTACTAATTAAATAGCTTTATTTTTATAACTTTCAAGCTGCAAGATATTCAAAGCAACTAATTATTATGCTTAAACTAAACTTATTTTAAGTTATCTTTAAAGCCTTTTTTTAAGTGCTCAATCACACAATTATTAGTTTTACAAGTACAAAAAAAACGCCAACACGTACTGGTATGGCACCCTTCTGAGGTCGTGACCACTAGGCGACACCAGAGAGCGAATTTGACCGCTCGGAGGTTTGCCGCTAGGTGACGCTAACGAGCGGTTCGGTTTGGGTTTCGCCATGTCGTACTGGCTGTAGGGTCTCCTCCTTTGCTCGTGACGATTCTTCTTGTCACTGTGACGTAACAGATGCTTCTTGTCGTCTTTGCCGTGACGCAACAGTCCGTTTCTTCTGGCGTAGGAGCTGCGCCGCCTGATTAGTCAACAGTTTTTTGTGATTTCAAAGTAACTAATTATTACTAAGAAAGTAAAGAAGAAGAACAAATTTGTACAAAGAATTGTTGAGAAAAAAATAAGTGTGTTGCAAAAATAAAAGGAATGTTAATTAGTAAAAGTAGAAAGAAAATGTAGTGAAGTTGTAGGTAGCTTAAAGATGGTAAGTTATAAATATGGTCTTGCAGCATAAAATTTCAGTCGTTTGTAAACACCATTGTTAGGTAGAAAATTACTTAAAACCAAAAAAAAAAAGATTTTAAACAATGTTTTACTTTCTTGTTTCTTAACATTTAAAAATATTATTTTTAGCAAAACTCAGCAATAAAGTTAAAAAAAGTTGCCAATTGTTTTATATAAAAAAAGATATAATAAAATTTAAACTAAAATAAAAGTCAAAGTTACAGTTGGTAGTAAGCTTTTATTAAGCAAGCATGTTTATCTTAAAATAAAAAAAGTGAAGAGATAAAAACAAAAAATTAAAAAAACTTAAAAGCAAGCAATAAGCAGAAACTATGAAAATTTTGAGATAAAAAAAGTATCATTGCAGATAAATTAATAATGAGTAAAAGATACTAAGCTAGCAACTATGATTCATAGCTAAATTAAATTTATTGCTAAACTAAATAATAATTTTCAAATTGTTTGTTGTTGATTAAATACGTACTAAACTAAAATTTCACAGTAAATTAATTGGTTCTATTTTACTTATTGCTTAAAATAACTGCTAAAAATTAGTACATATGTAAATGATACTTAATAAATAAAAGAATTTTATGAAACAAAGTATTAATAAATGCTTGAGTTAAAGAAACATTTTGTCTTGAATTCGTTGTTTTTATCTTAATTTTTTCTATCCTTTGACTTTTACATCTTAATTTTGCACAAACATATTAATACTAATATCCATCAGTTTTGTATTTATACGTTTTTTTAATAATATTCTGTTATTTAAATATAAATAATTTAAATAATCATCCATGTGTTTGTTTTTTTAACAACTATATAACTCTTTTAACTAACTCATTTGATTGATCATCCATGTACGGATAAGTTCTTTCTTCTTCAACAGGCTCATCATTCAGTCTTTGCTGTAATGTTAAAATATGGTTAAGATACTCATCAAAAAAATCATTTAAAATCTACTATTAAAACTTTAATTTTTTCGATATTATATTAGGTAAGTGTTACATTAGTTGTTGTTTATCTGCTATAGCTTAGATAAGAACATAACCAATCATATCATTTATTTTACATACTGCTTAGTTACTGAATAGCTTTGAGCTCTTAGTAATTTGATTATTAATTTCTATGTAGCTTAGAAGTTGCTTAAAACAAAAAATAAAATTTTGTATAATAAACAACATTTTATAGCCTTATTCGCACATGAATTTTACTAGCTATAGATAATGAAAGTATAGTTCAAAAGTAGTTCACTACACTTTATAGATTGACTCTGCTAATGAAAATAAACTCGTCAGCTTTTGAACGTCAAATGTTATCAATAAAAGGAGTGAGTCTTTGATGAATGTTTATAAACATTCCAACTTATCAAAACGCACACGTGTTATAAAGTCTTTGGTTTTATAATGTTTTATATAAAACCCACATATCGAAACCAGTAGAATTTCTATTTTTATATACTCAAATAAAATTGTTTGCTAACTCTGGTTTTTATGGTTTTCAAATAATATAGTTTTCGTGTTATAAGACAACTTAAGCTTTAGAAAAGTAACATGAATAATGAGAAAAGTTTTTTGTCCTATTATTTAATCCAATGCAGTATTATTATAAGATTTAAAGGTGAAAGTTGTTTTATCAAACTATTATTATTTAATTTTAAAAATTTTATGATAACTTATTTTGCATTGTTTAAAGCAGTCTTTTTTTTTATGTCTCTAGGTTTATGAGCGTTTACATACTTAAATGATAACAAATTTACAAAATGTATCCGTTATTTGACCTATAGTAATAATATAAATTTAATAATAAAACAAGCATATGCTTAACAAAGTTTTTTAAAACTCCTTTTGTTTAAATACAGTCATATTTGTTTTAGAATCTATTTGTTTTTTACATCATGTTTCGTAATAACTTTTTTAAATATAGAATACAAACTTTACAAATCATTACCTAAATTATGTTAAAAAACAAGTTACTGTTTAATTCTTTTAATTTGTACAACTTTAATTAAAACTCTAAAAATTGTGATATGCTTGAGTTTTTATAACTGAAAACAATTTGAAAATAATACATGTAACTTTAGCAAGCCCATAATTTACATTATATCACCATGGAAACCTATTCGTATTTGTGGAAAAAATGAACCCATTTGTCACAATGACAACACACCCTTCAACGACTTATTGCTAATTGAAAGGCAATATCTGGAAGGTAGCAATTTTCATATCAGATTTTTACACACGGTAGTATTTCCGAATTATTTAAGTAATCTGTACTATCACATGTTAATATTTTTGCCACACATTGAACCTAAAATGTATCATTCGTTTTTAAAGTACTGAAATGACCTTGGAAAAATGGAATTTGTTCAAGAAAATAGAGTGGTTAAATTACCTAGTTTAACTAAACTCATCAAGATATTAAATTATTCTTAGATTACTATAATTTTGTTTTTATCAGATTTATAACGTTTTCGGACCCATAAATTACTTTAACTCGTATCAGAAGCTATTAAGGAATTTTTCAATTTCATTTTTACTGTTATTACAAATTGAAAGTCTTTGTATGAAAATAAAATAGTTTTGATTTAATAAACGTAACATATAATGATGTGTTATGACGCACATATTTCACACTAAGCTTCTGAATAAAAACATGTTGTTAATAAACGTTTTGTACAGATGCCTATAAATTAATCAAAGTCACATGTAGTAATTTATCACTCTGACAGCTTAAACTTGAGCGACTCAATCTAATTGAAAGGCAGTTTATAAGAAGTAGTAATTTTCAAATTACCGAAGGCGTCACATATTGAACCACACATAAAGTAGCAATTTTTATCACAGATGTATTTACAGAGAACGCATATGTGTGAAAATGTACAATAAACAAAGTATACATAAAATATATAATCATTGTCAACATTGAACTTGAACTAATCAAAGCAATTTAAAGGCTGTTCATTATAAGTAGTAATTTTCGAATTAAACTGTGAGTATCATATGTTTTACCACACATAAGACAGCTGTTATTAAGTGTGTAAAGATTTTTTGCTGTGAACTTTGCTGTGCTGATAGTATTCAGTGTAAGTTGCAATTGCATTGAAAGTTTGATAATTGTTGTCTAAAGTTTTATGTCTTATTAACAAGCATAGATAAAATTTTGTTATCTTCTTTAGACCAAATTGATTGGGCTTTTGATGTAAACATTATAGGTATAAATTGTTCATACTGATGGACACAGAACTATTTTACTTTTCAAATAGAAATTATATTGAGATACTTCACTTTTAAGTTGAAAAAAGTTTTATAAAATTTAATTTAAATTTAGGTCTTATATAACTTAAAGTAAGCATAAATAAACATGTATCAAAAATTTAGTATTTAATAAACAATATAGTTCGTTATAAACTAAAACTGATAAACTTTTTGATATTAGTTAAATACAAAAATAGTATGAAAAATTCTTACTTACTTTTAAATGCTTGAATAAGTTATAGCACAACTCTAGGTTTAGTGCTATTAATGTAAAATTAAATGCTAAGTCTAAAAAAGTAACTTATACCTTAAGTATGCTTATATATATTTTAAAGAGCTCGTAAGTTGATATACATTATTTCACCACAAATGCATTACTAAAATACTAATGTTGCATCGCATACATGTATCATATACTTGCTTATGTGAGAAAATATACAAGTTCAAACTGATATAACCTTGTTTAGTCTTGTCTAAAACACTGATAACAGCATTGAATGACCAAATACTGTTTACACAAAATATTGTCTGTGCTACTGTCTATGTTACTTAATGAATAATGCTGTGATTTAATATTTCTATTAAGTTTTGTTTAAAAGCTGTTAAATAGTTTGTGGAGCCCATAAAATAAAAAAAAAAAGTTTATTGAAAAAAAAAAAACAAAGAAACGCAATTATGCTATATTTAGTTACAAATGTGTGTATATGTACAGAATACACATGACTTTGATTTTTTGTTATTGTATTGTTGAAATAACTTTAAATAAATTTTTACAGATACAGTTTTAACCTAGATAAAAGTAAAACTTTTAAGTATTGAAGATGGTTCAATTCATTTTTTCAAATTTGGAACAAAGCAATTTAACTTAACAATTTTCTAAACAAAGTACCTTAAGTTATAACAAGCTGTTGGGGAGTTACATTTTCGCTTAAGTTACAAATAACTATTATATTATTATTATTGATTCGTTGAGTTTTGTTTTAGAAAGAAACAAATGTATTTAAAACCAAGTATTGTACAAAAGACAGAGACAACTAAATAAAATCTTTCAAAATTGATTCACTTAAAAAAACCGGCAGCTTTTATGCCCTCAAGGTAAATAACAAAATTAGCAAAAAATCTGTTTCAATATGCAGCAAAAGCATATTGTGTTTGAAAGTTTTCTCACAAGGTACTCAACATATTTCTACAGTTTTAAAATTTATTTTAATCTTACTATAAAGTTCTTTGTAATTTGTAAAAACATATTTTTCAAAAGTTGCTCCTAAAGTTTAAATTAAATTTTAACCTTAATAAAAATGTATAAATATAATGTTGTGGAAAAATTCTAAAGTCTTATTTTAACTTAATTCAATGACAGATTTATGTATTGTTCAACCTCTGTAAAAAATACTTCCCAAAGATTGAAAAATAAATCGCATAACGCAAATTGATCTGTTTAGAACTGCATAAGTGAATTAAAAAAAAAACAAAATTGTTTGTTCACAAATAAATTGCCATTATACTAATTCAGTGACAAGTTTATAAATAATTTAAATAGTTTTAATGTAAAATTAAAATATTTTTCCACGATTACCAAACTAAAATATCGCATGATCGAAATAGTTGTTTTAGAATTGCTTAAGTGAATTGACCACAAAGAACTTCACAAACTAATTAAAGAACAGTATCTAGCAGTTTCTTTCAACGTATAAGTACATTGCCATGGATACTAAACAAAACAACTGCATGCATTTCAAACTGATGTTGACTGCAACTCATTATTTATTGATGAGCTTAGTGGAAATATAACCTTCGTTGAATATATTATCATCTATATTTATTGTCTGTGCGGAAAATTGGCTCAAAATACTTATTTCATTGCATTTTGTAGATTATAATTTTTTAAACCCCACTTTAAACTAAATACCTTTCTTTTAAGCTTAGTCTTAGTCATCTACTTATAGTATTAGGGTTTAATTTTCAAAATAAGTTTTCTTTTTATTTACTTATTTATTAAAAGCTTTCACTTAAGTGAGTGATGAAACTATAATTTAGTTAAATCTTTATTTAGTTAAAATTAAGTGTTTAAAACTTTACTTTATAGCAATGAAACAACTATTCTTTAAATATATTTTTGTATTGATATACATGGTAATATATGTTTAAATTCAATATGATTTAAAGCTTTCTATTTTATTTTACTCAAAGCCAGTAAAAACTGAACATTGAGCATTTTTAGTTATATGAATGTTCTTAAGTTCTATATATCATGTTATAAAAATTGTTTTAACACAAGTCAAAGTTCTTTATATTTGTTAAAAGTGTGCGTACATCATATACTTTACTTAAAAAACTTGTGAATAATTGATAAAGGCATACGTACACATATGCTAAAGGTGCCAAAAAACGAATTCTTGTCTTTAATAAGAAAACTATTAAATATAGTTGTATTAATAAATGTAGGCATCATATCCTCTAAATAAAACAAATCTATAAATTTATAGAATAACATTTTATTAAGGCATTCGTACATCTGTAAAAAACAAATTCTCATCTTCAATAAGAAAAAGGTTAAAACATAAAAAAAAACAAAAACGAACCAATGAAACAAATCCGCGGTCTCCGAACGGGTGCTTGCCAACCACCAGGGGCGCGTCCTCCCTAGTAACGGGGTCTTCAGGGTGGTAACTAGGCGGAGACTCCTCCCTGTCGTAAGGATCCATTTGTTCTTGGGGAGGAGGAAGATCAACTGTGAGGTCCTGACGAGATCTGATGAAAAATAAATTTTATAATTTTGAAATAAAATGATAACTCAACTATGATGACTGTTCAATAAAAACCCTCAAAAATTGAAAAAAAAACTTTTTTGTTAGACAAATAATCAAGCAATTTAATTTTTAAATGATAAGTTTAATGTTATGTAATCAATGTTAATGTTCATATGTTGAATGTAATAACTTGATTACAATAACTTGAATAATCTCAAGATAGAATAAATACTTAACTATGATAACTGTTACCTTAACTACTACAAGTTTTTAGATCAATAGTGTAAATAATTCTGTTCTTATTTCTTACAATAATTTCTTTCTGTAAGTTTTCAAAACTAGTTGAATATTTTTATGATCAATTTAGTTTATAATCACATTACCTTTATAAGTAGAACAGAAAGTAGAAATTAAGATAGTTGCCTGTTTAGGTATTCTAAAATAAAATAGAAAACTCTGTATGAAACACGAACGATATAATAAAATAAATTAATAACGTTGTATTTCAATACAATGGCTAATAAGTTGTAACGATCGATTTATAAAAAGAATATTATAATGTTATTATAAATAATAACGGTTTTAAATACAGTGGCTAACAAATTTTAATGATGGATTTTAAAACAGGACATGAAGAACAACTAGGTTAAGATACCTGTTCAAATGCTCCCTTGATCTTGCCAAGTTGTCCCACGATTGCGAAAGTAACTTGATCTGGTCTGCAACCTGCGGGATAAATTTAATTTTAAAATTAGTTTCCTTTAATTTATCGAAAAAGCAACTGTTTATAAAATGTTTAGACAACACACAAATAATTTTAATCAGTAAGGTAGTAATACTTTAAAAAAAAATAGTAGTAAAATATATTAACTTCCTAAAAATGTCAATCTTGTCGACAGAAAAATAATTTTAAGTTCATTCTCTTGATTTTACGCGCAAATTTTGACAAATAGCATAAAAATCTAAGAGTTTATTTTTTTTAATAAGGAACGAATTTTGTTTACAAATAAAAGCAACATAACATAAAACATTAGTGTGGAAACATTTTTACGGAAATAACATAGTAAGAAGTAGAAGAAAAACTTATTGTAAATACTTACTTGTAGACTAAAAAACATATTTCAGAACATTTTTATTGTTTTATTTCAAATTACGTAAATAACATACGTCACTAAAAACTTGAGCTTAGTAATTTAAATTTACATAGGATTTTCACAAGTTTTAGTTATATACCTTAGTTTAATGAAATAAATCTAAAAACCAATCATAAGGTAAAACGGTTTTAATTCTTTATACAGAGTTTGTGATTTTATGTTAAAAACTTAGTCGACCAAATTCTTGTGGTCTAATGGCCCAAGTAGTATGGTCAAAACGTAATGTTACTTAAACTTTCAAAACATACTTTAATTATTTCATTTGTTTTGACGCTTTAATTTCTATAAATATTTTAGATCATAGAAAAGTCTCGAAAAAATGATAACTATGAAAAAGTGTTTACAAACAAAAAACATGACAAATTAGCATGAAAATCTATGACGCAGCAATTATCTGAAAAAGACTGGAAAAAATCTGTAAAAACTTACTTTTAGTAGTTATCGTGAAAAATTGTTTTTATCTGATTATGCAATTATTGTAAATATAAGTACTACTAATTTAATATTTATACTTTGATAGTTTTTAGAAAGTTTTTGTTTCAAAGGTTTAATTTAAGGTACTTAAACTTTACGAAAATCTTTTTGTTTGTCTTTGGTAGTCAATTTTAAATTTAGAATATTCTGCACAACAGTTAACAATATCTGCAAACATGATTCTTAAACTGGTCAATTTAAACTTTTCAAAAGTTTTGAAACAACTTGGTTCCAAATCAACCAGATATAGCAATACAGAGCATTTAAAACGTTTTTGTCACTGAGTTTAAACAAAGAAGGGATAGGTCGCAAAACTTCTTTAGAGAGAAAAGCCAAGTGTGTTTGTTTAGATGAGAGTAAAATTGAAAAGTAGGGTGACAACTTTTCACCTTTGTTGGAATAAAAAACCGCTTTATAGGTGTTAATTATACGATCTTATTCGTAAATGCTGAACTAAGTGCATATGATATTTAAAATTCATTTTTGTTTATAACACCTTGTTTGCCCATTACGTTTTTTGTTTTACGGCCATAAACAAAACATGTAGATTTATAAAAACTTTGGCTTATGTCGGATTAGAGTAAATTTGTACTACTTTTAATCTTTTAGTTAATCTACAAGTTACTGTAATAGTTTTATTGTTTAAATTATTATCTAATGTAAACTTTGTTTGTGTTGTTCCGAATGAAGTAGTTTCACTAGAAGAAATTCAACAATTTTTAGCTTTAAATAAATTTTATAAAGTCTTAGTACTATCTTTATATTAAACTATTTTACCTTTTTCTTTGTAGTAATGTTACTTTAGTATTTTTTTTAATCAAAGCAGTTTTAATTTATCTTTTATTACTAAACAAAAAATACGATAGTATATTATTTAATTCTTTTTTGGTTTAAGTCAACTATAAAGTTACTAAAAATATGTAATTTCAACAGAATTTTTGATTCAAAAACAATAATGATATAAACACATCTTAAAACATAAGCTGTAGCTTATTTTTCAAACCATAAACCTAACTCCGTGATGTTTTCAGTTTCTCCAAATCAATTTATCAATCTCGAAAAAGTTTATTAACTGCAATATGCTAAAAATAAACCATCTTACGTGCTAATTGTTCATTTACTACACTACACAACGTAATCAGAGAAAATTGATTGTTTTAAAAATACATTTGTCATTATAAACAGCAAAGTTTTTACTTATTACTCACAAAAAATAATTTCGAGCAAAATCACTATGGCTTAAGTGTTATTGTGTTTAAAACACTCGAAATTGCAAATAAAAGCTTGAAAAATCTGGCAATTTTTCATAAGTTTTTCAAGTTTCTGTGAGATAATAATTACAGTTTTACTTTACTTTGCCCATGCGTGAATACTAAAGTTTCAAGTTATTATTTTTTTATTGAAATAACTTTTTTACGTGTTATATTTTAAAATATAGTTTTAAATACAAGTTTGAACGTTAAAAACTACTCAAGTTTTAGTAAAGTGTTAGAATAACGTTTGCAAAATACCTTCCTTTGCTTTGATGCTAAAAGTACATTTATTTTACGATGAGTGTTTTAACACTTTTAAAAGGATTTTTATCTTTAACTAAGACATTTCAAGTGTTAAGCTACCTGATTTATGTTTAATTAACTTTGTATACTAAATAAAATAAAAACAAATTATTAGAAGTTATGTGTTTTTGTCACTTAAAAGTTGAACATAAGAAGAAGAATAAAAAACTTTTATAATCACAAGTTTTAAAATATGAACCAACTAATAAGTAAAGTACAATGCTAAGTTGCATACAAACTTTAAAAAAACTTCAAATATTTAACTCAAAAACTGTTTAGACCCAACACTCTGAATATTTACTCTTCACTTAAAAGTTATTTACCCATGACATTAATTAGGGGGTTAATTAGGGGTCACTACTCGGTCATTGATACTTTCAATTGTTACGCAAAAAAAAAAAAGGTTCTTTTGTGAAAATTTTCACATATTTAATCAGTCTTATTAAAAGGTCAGTGTGACAAAATATTTGAAGTAAGAGATCCTTTTAAGTGAAATTTTACTACATTACTGATAGATTCGCTAGTCATCAATCAATCAACAAACAAAATAACTTAGTTTTGGATTATTTTATAAATAAAAAAGTAAAAGTAGTGGATTGAATGTTTTTATTGCTAAAAAATGTGTTGTGTTCTAGTGCTACCAAAACAAAAATTTTATAAAAACAAAAATTTAAGTTGTCTTTTTTTAAAACTGAATACGACTGCATAATTATATCTTTGTTATTTTAAATAATGATGCTTAAAATTGTACAGTTGAAACTTTAGTTGGAAATATGAACGTTTTAATACAAGTGCGTTGCATTAACGGCAGGCTTATGTAAACAAAGAGAACATCAAAGCATGAAAAACACACAGAAAGACTCAACTATCATGTATAAAGTGAGATAAGATAAAATTCAAACAGAAAATTGCAACTTGTTTTCAGTTTAAAGTGGCAATTTTGCTTGTTGAACAACCTTTTACGCTTGAGTTAATTTCAATGCATGTAGAGTTTCGTGAACAATAAGTAGACTCAACTTTTAGCGCTTTTGTTTTCTTACTCAAGTGATAAATGATTTCATTTATCATTAGTTAATTGACATTTTGTACAACTGCTGTTAACAGTTTTTTGAGTCTTACACTAAGGTGGTAACCATGCATGAAATTTGACGTTATGTGTCAGTACTGTAGAGTTAACTACTTTACTGAAGAGCTTTCCTTTTACGCTCAAGTTAATTTTAAAAGGTAGCAAGTATCTTGTTACTTAAAAAAGGTAAAGTTACACTGTGAGTTGCGTGAAAATTTAACCTACAGCA
>NW_028139618.1:0-56281 GCF_965202585.1 Thalia democratica
TGCTTAATTTTTTCTATTTTTATATAGTACTCGAAAATTAAATTAATTTTTTGATTTTCGAATACCAAACATACAGATCCGGTGCGTAAACATCATTGTGCACCGGCGTTGATGAAAAACTTCATAAGGAAATTTTTTTAAAGTCTATAAACTCCATATAAATTAAGATTCAAAAGGTGCTCACTAGTGTTTGTGCATTATATTGCTTTTTAACGTAAATGATGGCCTTAATATTTTATGTACAGTTTTTTGAAATAAAATTATTAAAACAATAATTATATTTACTAAATTAAGGTATGCATCTAATTATATATATTTTAATTTTTATTTTATAATAATCATTTTAATTAATTATTTTTTTATTTTTACTATTACAGTTACGCCTAACTTTTTCCCTTGTTCAGTAACTTTTTTTTTTTAATTTTTTTAAAGTTTTTTTTTCTGTTTAACTTTTTTTTTTCTGTAATTTTTTACTCTCGTGCAAAAATGTAACTCGTGCAAAATTAAACCTTGGTGCAAAATCGTTTTTGTGCAATTTTGTTCCCTCGTGCTATTCTGTGCCCTAGTGCAAATTTGGCTTTGTGCAATTTTGTGCTTTCGTGCAATTTTGTTCTCGTACAATTTAGTCCCCTCGTGCAATTTTGTCTTTGTGCAATTTAAACCCGTTCCGGAAAAAATAGTTTATCATTACGTTTTAAATAGGATGGCCACGAAACCTAAAATTTGACGATTTTGACAAAACAACTGAAAAACCAGAACATTAACAAATAGCTAATCATTTATAAATTAATAAATCTTATTAGTTTAGCAAAACACTGTAAATTAACAAAATATACATTCAAAATTTATCCGATATAAAGCTAGAATAATTTTTATGTTCAACAAAAAATATTTTTGTTTCAAGCAATAACTACTCAAACAAATTGTTTTTAACAAATTAAAACAAGCAACAAATTTTGACTAGATTGTATGGCTATTTTTGCTATATATCAAAAAAAAAAATTATTTAGAGATATCGACTCAAAATATTAGTACAGGTTTCAATAGAATAAAACAAAAATTTAATAATAGTAACAATGTATCGTTTAAGTAATTGAAAAAAAAAAACACATTTAAACTTAGAATTAATTTACTTCTAAAAAAAATAAGATCTCATAAACCTGCAAAAAATTATAAAACCTCGAGAAAACCAGCAAAAAACCACTGCCCTACCTATTTAAAAAAACAATTAATTTCTCAGTTAGCTTATGCTATAAATCGTTATTGATTAGTTTGTGTAATTGACTTGATTATTTTGCTTTTAATAATCTAAGACTAAAAAGTTTAGACTTAAGTTGGTTAATTTCCGTAGTTTGATATATGGTATTGTTTAGAATAAAAGTTTTTAATAACACAAATGTGTTATAATTAATAAAAACCTCTGAACCAATTTGTGGTCATTCACAATTTAAAGTTTCTCATTACAATATTACTTTCAAACTAAAGTTTTTCTTAAAATTTACTTTAAAAAAAAAAATCTGTCCAGTTTTGTTTAAGAAGTATTCACTTAATACTTCTAACACTTTTTTCATATTTAAAAAAAAGCTCAAGTTTTTCAGTTTATGAATAAATAAAATGAGTGCCAAACCAAAAATTCACCAAAGCATGGCAACAAAAACCAAATCATCGAGTCTGCAATATTCAGAAACAAATAGTTTTGTTAGAATGAGCAAGCAGAACAGTTTAAAATGCTATCACAGTGAGTCGAGTGACGACCATTGTTTAGACTTCACATCTCGTTTGGAAAAGCTGTCTCAACGAGGTAAGTTATCAAAAGTTTTAAAACTTAAAAGAAGTGTCTTAGTTATGTTTTTTGTTTTGTAGTGTATTTATTAAAAAAATGAAGGTTGACTACATTACCTTGGATTTCAATTTAGCTACAAACCTATCACCTTAAGCTACAACTTTTACTTTTTACTTTTAAACTTTAGTGTTACCAATTTCAAGTAGTTTAATAACCATTTTTATTGTTATAAATTGATCGAAAAAAAGAGTGTTGAAATTAATATCAAAAAGTTTTGCAACTTTTCTTGTGAGTAAAATAAAAGCTTGCACAACTTTAAGTAACGTTTTGAGTTCGACTAACTCCTACTTCAAACGTTTTACACAGATGTGATGAAGAAGGAAACAATAGTCAAACACCTGAGACTGCCCAGCATTTTTCTGCCTGAAGTACCAGACCGCACATTGCGCTTGTACGCAGAAAGTAACATGAATCCTGACAGCGCTGCGACTTTCTACCAATTAGCAAACCTATACAACTTACCCTGCTTTTTAAACGCATCTGTGCGTTACATGGAACAAAACATTTTTACGGTGGTTGAAACTGACAGTTATGTTGAACTTGACCACAAAACTGTCGCGAAGCTTGTTTCGAGCCACAAGCTTCACGTTTATTCGGAATTTCACGCCGCATACCGCTGGCTGAAGCGCAAAATCAACGAAAGAAGTGAGCACGTGAACAGTCTTCTGCTGAAAGTCCGCCTTCCACTGCTGACGGGCAACCCACTGGAGGACATCTGCTGCAAGATTTCAACATTAGAAAACAATGAGGAAATTGTCGGAATTCTGGATGAGCTCAGAAAGAATAGAAACGTATTGAGTTTTGGTCACGCTACTAAGCCAAGCGTTTTCAAACTAGACAACCTAGAAAAAAAGTTAATAAGCGTCAAACAAACTTTCCTGAAAAAGGTTGTAAACCTTAATCGTGAGGTTGTATATTTTGAAAGGCGTCTCTATGACTTTATTTTTTGGAAAAGGAACAAAAAATTAACGCTCGACGTTTATGACTTGAAAACCGGCGCTTGGAGGGGGAAGACCCGCTTTAGTGACGTCAAACTGAACTGTTTCTGCGCGTGCGCGTACAAAGACGGTATTTACCTCATCGGGGGAATGCTGACCGAGGGAAGTTGGTTCTTTAGAGAGGACAAGTGCTTCAAGTACGAAACGAGGCGAGGTACGTTGTCCGAGGTGGAGCCGATGAAGGAGCCGAGAGAAGGGGCCGCGTGCGCTGTTTACCTGGGCGGCATCGTTGTTACGGGGGGAGTGGGCGTTGCTGGGGAGTACAACAAAGACACTTGTGAGGTTTACCGGGACGGTACATGGCGTCCGATGCCCAACATGATCGTTGGCAAGGCCGGACACACGTTGCTGGCTGTGAAGGACAAGTTGTTTGTCGTCGGGGGCAGTTTTGAGGTTTACGAGGGCCGCTGCTGGGAGTTCGTTGCTTTGAAGCCGCCCGGACACGTTTTTCGATCGGGATTAAAACGAGTGAGAGGGGCCGTGTCGATTGGGAGCAAAATCTTGTTTTTCCAGCGCGGATCGAACGTGGTGACGTTTTATGACGTTGAAGATGACGTGTGGAGTGAGGAAATTTATGAGCGGGACTCTCGAATCGAATTCGATCGTTGTATTAGCCTGCCTAATATTTAAAAATTATAAATTTTGTTTTGATGCGTAGATTTTTGATCTTTTTGAGTTTTTCTGTAATAAATTAATTTCTGCTTTGATTTTATTTACTTTGATCTAAAATAACCACATAAATGTTTTTTTTTAAGATTAATCTTTAGTACTAAGGTTTTATATTTTATGCGAAATGTAGTAAACTTTTATTTAAGTAAATAGAAGTTCATTGTTAACTTTATTTATTGTAATTTATCTGCTTTTAAAATATTGGTTTACTAAGATTCGAAAGTTAGCTATTACAAGTTATCTACCGGATCCAAGATCTGGAACCGACCATCTTTTGCTTGGAACCGGATCTGGCCGAATCTTTGTTTTTAAAAAAGATCCGGAACCGGCTCGATACTAGTTAAAATTTGACTGAGTCCGGATCCAATTAGTCTGGAAAGACTTTGTTTACCACCATATGCTTCTTTCAGTTTTATGTACTTAGATTATTGTGGTTCGAATATTTAATATATATAAAACTCGTGAAGAAAAACAAACTAGTTTAACTTCAGTTAATAAATCATTTGTTGTAAAAATGCAGGTACATACAGTAATTAATCGAAAACTTTTAAGTTATCATCTTAATTATAACCATGATCTAATCTAGGGGTCGGCAGGTAGTTGGTGCTCGCGGGCCAAATTCAAGTTTTCTAATTCTTCACGGGCCGCAGTTTTAGTTTTAGTGACTTTTGAATAATCTTTTGGTTTTAGTTTTAGTTACACTAAAGAAAGTTTTACTTTTATTCAGTTTATTATTTAAAGAGACTTTTCTATACACATAAAACGCTTTTTAATTATACATATTCATTGGAATAAAATTTATATTGATCATTATGCCTAAGTCTTAAAAACTACGTACTGTCTCGAACACTTAATAAGTTTAACTTAAAATTTTTATCATTTTACTTACAATCTAGTTTTCTATGAAAACCGAGCTTGAAAAACATCTTTGGGGCACTTATACAAATTTTTTATATAATGAACTACTTTTTCATATTTTTAATAATATTAAATTTTGGAAATAATTTTTGCGTTTTAAATATTTTTAACTATTTAACTATTCAGTAATTACTTAACTAAATAATATACATACCTATTTGTACAGTTTAAATATTAAAAAAAAAATTAACTTAGTTTATACTAAAATACTTTAGTAAAATAATCGATTTATTATAAATTAGTTTTTTACATGGTTGCCACTTAAAAAGCGAAAATGACTGAGTTATATCAAACAGGTCTAAGTTTATTAAAAGTTGAAAAAGCTAAAATTTACTGTTAATTAAACTTAAATACTTTACTGATATATCATCATTATAAAAAAATGCACAAAATGTAAGTTGGGTAGAAAAAAATTACAATTAATAAACTACACTACAGTCATAAAAACTATTATGAGAATAAGAAGATTTATTCAAAAATTTGAAATAAAAGTTTTACACACACCTGAGTTTTAAAAAATGTCTTAAACACCTAGTCTTAGTTTTTAAATTTTTTAAATTAGCCTATTTGTCTAGCAACCCTGTTTAGAATAAAGTTCACAAAATAAAGAGATAAAAAAGTTTATCAACTATTAATTAAGTATATTTAAAAATACATTTTGTAAGTCAGATTGGATAGACAATTAAGTTTTTTAAATATTTTTAACTAAAGTATAAAAATTCATTAAGCCATTAATAGAAAAACTATTTTTTTATTGAGCATTATAGCAATTCTTTATCTGCAATAAAATATTGCGTTTAAAAAGAGTAAATGTGAAGTATAAAACGAACAATAAAAGTTAAAAAACGTTAGTTAGAGCTATTGCGAAAAACGAAGTAAAAAAATATTGACTAAGCCAGTTTCAACAAAGCACATGATTATCTTCCTGTTACTACAGAAAGATCAGAAAAAAGTTGTTTAAGCAACTTGTAAAGTAGCAAAAGTAATTACTTAAAAGGAGATACCGTTTAAAATTGAATTTTTTTTATAGAAAGTGTGTTGGCGGTAGCAAAATATTTTTGTTTATTTCTTCAATGACAACAAGAATTCATATTTTAAGAGGTCTGAAGATTATAAAGCCGCAAAAATCATTTTAAGACCTTTATCAATATTTAAGATGAGAGCACTGCTACTATAGATACTGCTCATCTGAGAACTTTTATAAGAGATGTTTTCACTAACTTTGAAACTTTCGAATAATTTCTAGGTTTATTCCGATGCAAAGCACAACAATAGATAAATACATTTTAATAGCAAACGTGCAATTAGCAAGTACAATAGGTGTTGATTTTAAGTCTTTGTAAACAATGTTGCTACTGCAATTACTGCTAGATTCATGATGGTAATATGATTTTGCTTAAAACCAGATCTTGGACTTATGTTGTTTATCAATTAACTTTATTTAGTTTTAAGCCAGGAAGCATTATGTGCGAAGACAACAAGCTTGAAATAATTATGAAAACATTAACTTAATTACTGTACACAACCTTTTCAAACAAACTTAACCACCGACAGCTTCGAAAAATAGTACAAAAACGAAAAATCAATACGTTGACCTGGTTTAATTTTGGCTTGTTCTTTGGTTAACTGTTTGTTAGATGTTATAAAGAGTCTATGAGTTAAGAAATGAAATTGGATCTTTTCCTAAAAGTAGAGGTATAAATATTACTGCTTATAAATACAAAAAACTTGTTTAGCATTTCTGGTATATCTTACATCGCCACTTAAAAACCTAACTTGGTATTACAAGAAAACAAAAAGTTACTCTATGAGATATGGTACAGTATTATGACTTTTGAAACAAAGTTAAGACTATTGGGGTTTCAGATAAAGGAAAAATAAATACAGGGACGTAAAACTAGATTAATCAAATTGAAACTTAATCAAATTGAAACAAATCAGCAAAAAAAATTGTTCAGCGGGCCACATTCACATGCTCGCGGGCCGTAGATTTTTCTTTCGCGGGCCACATTCCATTTAAAGAAAAAACGTGCTCGCGGGCCGCAAATTTACCCTTCGAGGGCCGCACTTGGCCCGCGGGCCGCAGTTTGCCGACCCCTGGTTTAGACTATCTTCTTTGAGCCAGCCATAAGAAAAAAAGATTAAGTATTTTTTAATCAGAAACTTTACTAATATTGAAACATTTGCGTATTTTACGCGCAAACTTTTAGAATGTAGTTAAGAAGTAACCTAAATAAAAAGTAGAAACTTCGAAAAAAGCCGTCTATAAATATTGAGTATGAAAAGAATTTAACCTTTTTGATAAAAAAAACTGTTCACTAGTGTAGAAAAGTTTTTAATTGCTTATGCTAGCATAAGTAAATAAATAAAAATTATGTGCTATTTTTGAACTAGAAACTGTAATTTTAGTTAAAAAGTTTCTAATGCAAGTTATTTGTATTTAATTTAATAAATAAAGAAGAAATATTGGCGTGTTCTAATTATAGATGTACCGGACCCGGATCCGGACTTTTTTTTCAAATTAGAATCCGGCTGGAACCGGATCCGGACTTTTTTTTCAAATTGGAATCCGGCCGGAACCGGATCCAGACTTTTTTTTCAAACTAGAATCCGGCTGGAACCGGATCCGGACTTTTTTTTCAAATTAGAATCCGGCCGGAACCGGATCCGGACTTTTTTTTCAAATTGGAATCCGGCCGGAACCGGATCCGGACTTTTTTTAAATTAGAATCCGGCCGGAACCGGATCCGGACTTTATTTTCAAATTAGAATCCGGCCGGATCCGGATATCAGACAAAAATGGCAATATCCGGCCGGACCCGGACGCGGATAGTGAGTCCGGTACATCAATAGTATAAACTAGCCTAAGTTAGAATGAGTTTTTTAAAAACTGAAAAAAAAAAAATTTAATCTAATAATAAGTAGAACAGCTAGCCACAAGGTTTACAAGTTTAGGTGTTATTTCAATTAAAAATCTGAAATCAAGTTCTTGAACAAAATACACTAGAAAATTACAAAATATTGAAAACTGGATCAGCTCAAACTCATTCAAAATCTAAAAGAAAACTAGCCTGAGTTTTTATATAAAACCATACTAGCCTGAGGCAGTCCAAGATTTTCTAAAATTCCCAAAAATTTTCAAACCAGCACGGTTGCCACTGTTTAAGTCAATAAAACTAGCTAGAGTGAGTATAAAAAAGCCGGAGTCAGAATGAGGTTTTTAAAAACTGAAAAAAATCACTTTAATCTAATAATCAGACAGCTAGCAAAGGTTGACAATTTGGTAGTAAAGTAGTGGACTGATTGTGGTACACTTAACTTATTAGTACTACCCATCATAATTAAATCCTACCTTATTTAATTAATATCTAACAAATACTAAATTCTAACTGAGACTACTTTCTATAATCAGACACGACAGTTTTGAGTGGTGAATCTTTTATATAAAACACAGCAAGAAATACTAGCATATACAAAATTATTAAAAACTTTGGTAAGACTTTAAAAACTGGAAGCTATTTAAATCTATATCAAAAGACTTAAAACAACAAACTAAAAATTAAATAAAACTTTTAGTAAACAAGAAACTGTAAAATTTTTAATTAACTATTAAACTATAAACCTGGGTTAAATATTTAAACTATTAAACACCAGTTGAAATATTCACTTTTAAAACAAAATGCTACTTACATTAAGCATTCACAAAAAAGTTCAAGATATTTTGTTGCTTCAAGCTGCACACCAAACTAACTAACTGCTTACATATAAACTGCCTGTCATGTTCTGATGTTTTGTTGCATCAGTGTTTAGTTTAAAACATTTCGTCATATAATTCTCATTTGCTCGTACATTCAACCGTATTAACTCTAAATATTCTCTGAGCTCAACTTTAAACAAAAAATAATGCAAGTATTCATTCCAAAGTTTTCAATTTTACAACATATGTAAAGATTTGCATTTATAAAATGTTTATTTCATAGTTTAAATGTAAAGAAATGTAAATTAGTCACGTGTATAAAATGAGCCAATCACGGTAGGTGTTTAATTTTAACTGACGAAATGACTCTTATTAATTTACACAGGGTTTGTTTTTGAAAAAATACTTTTCAGTATGCTCTTTTTTACTAACTAGATCCGGGTCCGGCCGGATCTCTGTTAGGATCCGGCCGGACCCGGATTCGGACTTTTTTTTCAAATTGGAATCCGGCCGGAACCGGATCCGGACTTTTTTTTCAAATTAGAATCCGGCCGGATCCGGATATCAGACAAAAATGGCAATATCGGCCGGACCCGGACCCGGATAGTGAGTCCGGTACATCACTAGTTCTAATAGCTTTAAACAAAGCATAAAAACTACCTTTAAAAAGTTTTCCGGCGAGCAGAAAAGAGTAAACGGTTGAGCATAAATTTAGATATTTTACAGGTCGGAGAACATTAAAGATACGCGATGTTTTGTTTCTAGCCAAATAAATTTAAATAAGACTAAAAATACTGTATTTGTTTCGCTGATATAGTAACAAATTAAGAGTACCTAAGCATTTCAAGGTGATTAAAAAGTCTGGTAGCTATTTCTTGGCGCTTATGCCCTTCGCTCATATGAAATAGATTAGAAAACAATCAGAGAAAATCTCCGAACCTGATAGTATATCAGCAAGAGTCAGATGCAAGAGTGGAAGACACTTTTTAACAAGTTTCAATTTCAAGCAAAGTTTCGAGCATAAAAAAGTCTACTATAGTTAGCCAAGGCGCTGTTCTCAACAAATTAGGCATTCTAACTGCAGCTAGTTACTCAATGATGATATTTTGCAACATACAACAAAACATTCACAATCTTTGAGGAGATCTAGAAACACATGAACGTCAAAACTGGGTTACACAATAGATACAGTTAAAATTGTCAGATACTTGGAACCAGCATGAAAAAAAACTTTGGCCAAATACAATATCGCGGGGATATATTTACAGAACTACCATGATTTAACAACTTAAAGGGTCAAACTTTGTCAATCTAATAAAAATTATAATATTAAACCGTGTAAAAGTCTTTAAAAGATTGGAATTGGAATACGACTATAGAACTAATCCTGGTACATATGAAAATTACCTGCAAGTAAGGAAGTTAGAATTTTAAAGTTATAGAGTTGAAAGATGTTTTTTATAGTACATTTCACAGATAAACTTTGTTATTTTTTTAACACTTATAGTTTTGTTGTTAAGTTTAAAACTAAAATTAGACTATTTTTCACACAAAAAAAAATCTTGTAACTTAAAAATACGATTGATACTTAAGATTTTACGCGTAAAACGTTTGAAATATTAAACTTCTTCAAAAATATAATCTAGATCTTCATAGGAAAATGAAAAACAATTATAATATATTACGTTACTTCTTTTTCTGAGCTTTTAACAAAAATTAATGCGACTTAGTTGGGTCCTTATACAAATTTTATGTGATGTACCAGTCTGTCAAGGGTGGTTTAAAGTAAATTAGCACTGAAGCATACATCAACAATAGTCGAAAACTATTTGGGAGCTAAACCATCAACCTCATCTTTGACAATTATTTTACTTGAATTTGTAGTTAACGCTCGTTTTTTAGTTTGAAATCCATCAACTATCAAGTAATCTTTCTGGTTATGTGTTTGAAGCAGTTCACAAAACCGCTTATAAACGACTTATTTCAAACAAAATAATGCTTGGATGGTTAGTAAATTTTAAAATCCGTAGTCCTGCGTGCAAACTCTAGAGCTTTAAACTGTATCGTTGAAAGTGAATAACTCGATAAAGCAAAGTAGAACAGCTTATGGCTTTTGGATTCGAAAAAAAACATAAATTGAAAAAGAAATGAGAAGAACTTCCAAGTTAAAGTGTGCGAACCAAAATATGTTTGTTTTTCTCTTCGTCAATAAACACCTATAGTATAAGCTTTTTTGTTAATTCAGTTTCTAATGTAGGTACAGTTACTTCTTCAGTTATTTTTGTGAGATTTCGTTTCAACCATACAAATATGTTACATTACACTAAAAGTCTTTAAACTAGTGGATATTAAAAAAATTAATAAATATAAAGGCTTAAGTATTGGAAAAAGATTCTAGATGTAGAATGGAATGCTTGAAAAATTCAGTTAACGAATATTCTTTTTAGTAGACCATGTGTTAACCTGTAATTTAATATTAAGTTATGTAACAGACGTAATTACTCCTATATCATGTCAAATTTAAGTACTTTTAAATTTATTTCAAATAGTAAATTACTTTGAGTTTATATATTAGAAATTGAATATCTCTCGTATAAAAAGCTTTTACTACGTTACAAATCTCTTAATAAAACTACTATAACAAGTATTAACTGACTTCGTGATTCAAGTAAAATCCTTATTATGATTATTTTCAAACTATATTTCGTTATTAGTTTTAAAGTTATACTAAAAATAAGTTAAATTACAACAGTAAGCCGTTTTTTATTTTAATGTCGATAAATAGTTTTTGAACAATAAGTTTTGGGTGTTTCCCAAAGTGTGCAGAAAATTAGAATAAGTGTGTAGTATACAAAATAAGTGAGCTTTAAGTTTTGTTAAATATATTTTTCCTAATAGTTAAATAACACAGTATTTACAAAAAAAAATAATGAAATTTACACCTCTCGCTTATTTACGCACATTGTGTCCACAAAAAAAATGCGTAAAGATACGAGAGGTACCAAATATACTTACTACATTGGCTGTTTTTTGATATTGCTTGTAATTAAAAGCAGACTGAGGACTTTCCCACTTTAAACAATTTATAAATATGTTTACTTTATTTATAAATATGAAAACGAAAGATAAAACTATATATATATTAAAAAATAAGAATTCAAAATTATATAAAATAATAATAATTGTAGAAAAGTTTTACTAATTTTGATAATAAGAAAATTTTATCTTTATTTATATGTGACTTATTTGATAGTTAACATTATATTCTGTTCTACTAAGCAAATTTATAATTAAGCATTTGTTTACAATTAAGAAATGTCGTGGTGTCTATATTAATCTATGTTTATTTCTATATAGGGCAAGAGTGCTGTATTATCTATTTGTGTTTTAAACTCTCATTATTTAACACAGTCATGTTTCTTTCAAAATTTTAATTTAATCTCTTATTGTTAACAAAATCTCTGATATACTGAGGTATAACTAAATGTTTATCAATAAGTCAAGGAACCCAAGTTTACAAAGTGTAAAGATATAGAGAGGCGAGTTAGCATTTAAAAACATATTTTAAATTAAAATTATACAATAAACCTAATTTGTGCAATGTAAAAAAAATTAAAATTTTTTTTTGAAATTTTTAGAATTCTAAAATGCGTAACTAAACGAGAATGCGTAACGTCACGAGTGCGTAAAAATGCGAGAGGTTACTGTATAGTAATACATAAATTAAAATGTCCTTTACGCAGAAGCATTTCTTTAGTAACTTACTGTAAACGGCTTTTTAAAATTTTGACAACCACTAGTCTAAAGTCTATAAGCTATTATATAATATTAAAGTTTTAATCTATAGTTAAATTAAATGTTTCAAGTTATTTACATTAAAAATGTTATATTAAAATACACATACAAAACATATACAATAAATAAACATTTCTAGTAATAAATTTCATTCTTCTTTGAACTTTGTTTCATTTGTTTGTTAAAATAAATAAGACTATACACTTTAAAGCATCTAAAAACTGTTTTAAATTATTATAAATATGTATTTAATGAAAAACATAACTTTTACTGGCAATGAAAAGAGGTAAATTACCTCTTTTGTATTGCCAGTAAAAAGCGATGGTTTAGACTAATTTCTTTGAGCCAGCCATAAGAAAATAAAAGATTAAGTATATTTTAATCAGAAACTTAACTAATATTGAAATATTTGCGTATATTACGCGCAAGCTTTTAGAATGTAGTTAAGAAGTAACCTAAATAAAAAGTAGAAACTTCGAAAAAAGCCGTCTATAAATATTGAGTATGAAAAGAATTTAACCTTTTTGATAAAAAAAACTGTTCACTAGTGTAGAAAAGTTTTTAATTGCTTATGCTAGCATAAGTAAATAAATAAAAATTATGTGCTATTTTTGAACTAGAAACTGTAATTTTAGTTAAAAAGTTTCTAATGCAAGTTATTTGTACTTAATTTAATATATAAAGAAGAAATATTGGCGTGTTCTAATAGCTTTAAACAAAGCATAAAAACTACCTTTAAAAAATTTTTCTGCAAGCAGAAAAGAGTAAACGGTGGAGCATAAATTTAGATATTTCACAGGTCGGAGAACATTAAAGATACGCGATGTTTTGTTTAAAGCAAAATAAAATTAAATAAGACCTAAAATACTGTATTTGTTTCGCTGATATAGTAACAAATTAAGAGTATCTAAGCATTTCAAGGTGATTAAAAAAGTCTGGTAGCTGTTTCTTGGCGTTTAAGCCCTTCGCTCCTATGAAATAGATCAGAAAACAATCAGAGTTAATCTCCGAACCTGATAGTAAATCAGCAAGAGTCAGATGCAAGAGTGGAAGACACTTTTTAACAAGTTTCAATTTCAAGCAAAGTTTCGAGCATAAAAAAGTCTACTATAGTTAGCCAAGGCGCTGTTTTCAACAAATTAGGCATTCTAACTGCAGCTAATTACTCAATGATGATATTTTGCAACATACAACAAAACACTCACAATCTTTGAGGAGATCTAGAAACACTTGAACGTCAAAACTGGGTTACACAATAGATACAGTTAAAATTTGTCAGATACTTGGAACCAGCATGAAAAAAAACTGTGGCCAAATACAATATCGCGGGGATATATTTACAGAACTACCTTGATTTGACAACTTAAAAGGTCAAACTTTGTCAATCTAATATAAATTATAACATTAAACCGTGTAAAAGTCTTTAAAAGATAGGAATTGGAATACGACTATAGAACTAATCCTGGTACATATGGAAATTACCTGCAAGTAAGGAAGTTAGAATTTTAAAGTTATAGAGTTGAAAGATGTTTTTTTATATTACATTTCACAGATAAACTTTGTTATTTTTTAACACTTATAGTTTTGTTGTTAAGTTTAAAACTAAAATTAGACTATTTTTTACATAAAAAAAAATCTCGTAACTTAAAAATCCGATTGATACTTAAGGTTTTACGCGTAAAACGTTTGAAATATTAAACTTTTTCAAAAAGTTAATCTATCTTTACTGTAAACTTTACAAAATAACTATTTTCAAGGCATCAATTTTGATACATAGGAAAATGAAAAACAATTATACTATATTACGTTACTTCTTTTTCTGAGCTTTTAACAAAAATTAATGCGACTTAGTTGGGTCCTTATACAAATTTTATGTGATGTACCAGTCTATCAAGGGTGGTTTAAAGTAAGTTAGCACTGAAGCATACAATAGAGAATACAGTCGGAAACTACTTGGAAGCTAAACCATCAACCTCATCTTTGACATTTTTTCAACTTGAATTTGTAGTTAACGCTCGTTTTTTAGTTTAAAATCCGTCAACTATCAAGTAATCTTTCTGGCTATGTGCTTGAAGCAGTTAACAAACCCGCTTATAAACGACTTGCTTCAAACAAAATAATGCTTGGATGGTTGGTA
The DNA here is from genome assembly GCF_965202585.1 of Thalia democratica. NCBI lineage: Eukaryota > Metazoa > Chordata > Thaliacea > Salpida > Salpidae > Thalia > Thalia democratica. The sequence continues at coordinate 14,058 of NW_028139618.1, forward strand.
AAATTTCAAATCAGTAGCGCTGCGTGCAAATTCTAGAGCTTTAAACTGTATCGTTGAAAAGAAGCAACTCGATAAAGCAAAGTAGAAAAGTTTATTGCTTTAAGATTGAAAAAAAAAACATAGATTGACAAAGAAATGAGAAGAACTTCCAAGTTAAAGTGTGGAAACCAACATCTGTTTGTTTTTCTCTTCGTCAATAATACACCTATAATATTAGCTTTTTTGTTAATTCAGTTTCTAATGTAGGTACAGTCACTTCTTCAGTTATTTTTGTGAGATTTCGTTTCAACCATACAAGTATATTACAATACAATAAAAATATTTAAATTAGCGGATATTAAAAAGACTATTAATAAATACAAAAGCTGAAGTATTGGAAAAATATTCTAGATGTGGGATGGAATGCTTGAAAAATTGTTTTAACGAATTTTCTTTATAGTAGATTTGGTCTTAACCTGTAATATAATATTAAATTATGTAACATACGTAATTATTCCTATATCATGTTAAAATTAAGTACTTTTGAATTTATTTCAAATAGTAAAATTACTTTGAGTTTATATATTTTAGAAATTGAATACTTCTCGTATAGAAAGCCTTTACTACGTTACAAATCTCTTAATAAAACTACTATAACAAGTATTAACTGACTTCGTGATTCAAGTAAAATCCTTATTATGATTATTTTTAAACTATATTTCGTTATTAGTTTTAAAGTTATTCTTTTGAATCATTTGAGTTGAAATAAGGAAAATGCGAAACAAGTTGAATTAAAAAAATTAAAGTAGTATAAAAATATTCTATTTTTTATATGTTCTCGGCAAGACGTTAAAAGATATCCGTGGTGTGCGACTCGATACCGAAAGGTTCTTCGTTTACAGGTCTTAGCACAGTTACCATAAGTAGCTATAAAGCTATAAATCTTAGTAAAAAAATTGCTTTTTTGGAAGGTGGTAATAAATTAGCTTTTAGCCCTTAAATAATTGCGATAAGTGATTTTACACTATAAGCTTATGGAAAAAAATATTGCCGTTTTGATAAAAAAATTGCTTTTAGAATAAATAAAACCCCCTTTTTTAAAAGCTTTAAAAATTTTAAATTCTGGTGACTCAAACATTTATCTCATCTAGTAATAGCTTCTTGCTCTAAAGTAACCTTTAATAAAGAGTAAAACAGCATAAATAATTAGTAAACTGAAATTAATGTATGAAAATGAAATTTTTTGTCAAAATAAGTTTTAAATTAACTTAAATTTTAGCTTTAAGCTTGTTGAATGATAAAAGTAAAATTATTACAATCAGTTCTTTCCTTAAAAAATATTTAGAAATCTTATTAAAAACTGTCACTAAAAAGGTTAAGTTGATAATAATCTTGTTTGTTAGTTTAAGATAATTAAAATAATTTCATTGTTTGAATAAAATAAGGAGTAGAGTTTGAGACTGATATTTATTCACCATATAGAAAAAATCAAACAGCTCAATTCATAGTATATTAGTTAAAAAAATGTCTATTCCTTTTGATAGAAAGTATTTTATCATTTCATTTTATACATATTATATGTTAAAAATTAACTTTATAAACTTCAAACTAAAATTTCCAGAATATTGTTCTATAAGTAAACATAGCAAATTTTTTAACTCTTTTTTGCACTTAGACATTTTTTTACGTTTTTCATTTAATTTACTTAAATTAAAACAAACTTATGCTGGTTGGACATGTTAATTGTTTTATCCAATAAAACAAGTTTACAAATCAATAAAACAGTTAAGCAAATATTTAAAATTTTTACCTACATACATATACAAAATTTTTCTAGACAATATTTGAAATACATGGTGCTCTTAAGTATTATGATTATACTAAACATTTTATTGTAGTGAATTTACTAATTCTTTCCTTTTATTTATTTTTGAGTTATTTATTGCATTTTTTTGGTTGCTCTTGTAGAAAGGGAAAAGTAAAATTTAAATGATGTAAAAATCAAAATTTAGGGTAGGAGACAGTGTGGGCGGAGCCCATGGTAGACTATAGTTTCCACGGTCAATATTGGCAGTAATAGGTTAAAAAAAGTGTTTTCCATTTTTTTAATGTATGTATAAATAGTTGTTAAGTTTTTTGGTTATTTTTTACTTATTATTATTGTTTTTAAATTTAGCTCAAAGTATTAGTCACAAGCAAATGGTGCGCAGCCCATGACTGAAAGGTCCTTCTGCACACCAATCCATTGACCTTAGTTGTGAGCCTCACATGTTTTCTTTTTCTTTTTTTAATAAATTTTAAGTTATAAATTGAAAATGTGCTTTTTCTCTGGTTGCTAATGGACTTATATTTAAGACAAAATTTGTATGAAGTTTGTGAAGTTGAATTTTTGTAGATATATTAGTTTAAGATTATAAAATACTAACTGTTTCAAAAGGATAATCTTTAAAGGATATTTTTATAAAAAAAATAGAAAGGATCTGTTTTGATACAGAAGTGGTAAATTTGTTTTTTAAATTCTACCTGTAGATACAATGTTGCACATTTTAGTTTTTATAATCAAAGTTAAATGTGTTTAGTGTATACAAGGTTCTCTCTGGCCCAGACTTTTAAAATACCTAATCTCAAAAAACGGAGGAGAAGATAAATTTTTAGTGAAATAATCTATTTTTGCAGTTTTAGTCTGCAACTCCTGTAAGGAACCTATTTTTGCCTCTTACTTTGACTGGCTATATCTCAAAAATTATTTTGAATTTTTAAAAGCTGTAAAAAGCATTTTGTAACTTAGTAAAAATATATAAAATAAGATCAAATTGTGAAAAAAAGTGTTTTATGATTATATGCCCCATGCCCTTAAATTATTTTCAAAATAATTACAAAAATCACTTCTTGATTTTTTAATGTCATTTTGAAACATTTGCAACTGTTTTGTTCGGTTTGTTGTTTTATATGGTGATTGGAAAATATTGATTAAAACAATAGATTTAATTTTGCATAGTGTTGGACTAGTTGTTATATTTTTATATATACAATTTACTTTGATGATTTTTTAAATAGTTCCAGACTAAAAATAAGTTTGATCTGTTTTAGGAGGCTACTAACACTTTGTCATATTATATTGGTTTTCTATATTTGTGCTCCTGCACTTAATTTTACACTGTTTTTTGAAATACTTTTCAATTTGATTATAAACAGGGTTGCCACTATACCTGGAAACCTGGAATAACCTGGAACTAGACAATTTAGGCAAAAATAACCTGGAAAAACCTGGAATTTGAGAAATTTTGAAAAAAACCTGGAAAAACCTGTAATTTTGATCAAAAAACCTGGAATTTTTCATAATTTTGATATATTCAGTAGTAAAATTTCAGTTTGACACAAAAAATCTATCATATAAGTAAATTTTTTTTGTCATCATCAAAATTTTTTTTATTAAAATACACATTTAGAGTAACTTTACAGTTTTTTTTCAAAGTTTTTATACTATTTAACACAGTTTCTTATATAAAAATTAACTTAAAACTAAAAGTGTGTACTTTTAAAAACCTGGAAGAAATTTGGAAAACCTGGAAAAAAAATTTAAAAACAAGTGGCAACCCTGTATAAAGGTACAACACACTTTATAAAATTTTCTCAAAAATTTTTTAAAGAAAACTTATTTAGTTCCCCATTTTACCTTGAATTTTAAACTAAAAATTTAAACAAGTTCTTTATAAAATGAACTATTATATACTGATAATATGTTTAAATATTTTTCATATTTTTGTTTAATAAAAAACCCATTATATCAAGTAGCTGTATAGTATCTTTTCATTATTTTTTACCTTTAGTTTAATTTTATACTTAAAAAAACTACTAAACTTGTACTTAAAAACTAAAATGTAGAACGAAATCAGATAACCAGGAAGAATTTTTTTTTTAAATCACTGGCTACCCTGTTTATTAAAAATATTTTAATAAGTGGTATGGAATGTAAAACAGACCCAACTAATGAATTATTATAGAAATTATGTAGAATATAAAGATAAACTTTTGACAGAGTGGTAAAAAAATCTAGAATCCTGGAAAAACCTTGAATATTCAAAACAAATTACTAGAAAACCTGTAATTGTTAACAATTTTTACATATTAAGTAGTAAAATTTTGGTTTGACATGAAGAATCTCTCATAATTTTTTTTTAACACATTTGAAGTAGCTTAACTGTATCTTTTTAATGTTGTTATACTACTTAACACAGTTTTTAACCTTAACTTTAGTCTAAAACTAGACTGTGTACTTTCAATATCTGTACTCAGAACGGATATCAAATATGTCAATATTCAGCTTCCCTGTTAAATTTGTTTTTGAATTACATGTTGTTTTTTGTTGCTCTACTTGTTTAAATTCTTTAAAAAAAATTTTTTTAAGAAAAAATAATTGATACATTAAAAGCAAGCAGGTTGATTTGAAACAAATGTTATGCTATGAAATGTTACAATTTGTTTAAATTCTTAAAATATTTTTTTAATCTTGATTGTTACATCAAAAGCAAGCAGGTTTATATGAAATAAATGTTGATAAAAGAGAAATGCATGAGCATGAATGTTTTGTTTTAATTTTTATAACTGCATGCATATTTTTCAGCAGATATTTGTATAGTTTGATAAATTTCTAGATGCTTTTTAGTTTGTTCACTTATTTTTCTAAGTAAAAGTTATAGAATATAATAAACATAACAATAAACTGTACAGACATAAACAAAACCTATAAATAGTATGGACAGATTATATATGTGATTTATTTATTTTTACAAAATAATTGATGGGTTTTAAATATTACCGAAATACTAAAAGTTTTACTCTAATGCACCATGCTATAAGTAGCCAGCATTTAACAAATGGTAGTTTTAATTAATTTGAGCTAAAAACATTTCATAAAAATATAGCTATTATTTAAAGTTATTTTTTGTACATTTGTAAAACTGCGTTAGTTGAATGCGCCTTCTGTAATATGGTGTTATTAACTATGAGTGTTCATTCGACATATATGAATTTTTATTTATTAAAAGTTTATTAAATGTGAATCAAACCTCACCCTACAGAAACTTTGAAGTACTCTAAAAATATTTTTGTAAATTAATTATGTAACAGTGTTGTAATGGTTGCTTAATTTGTAAACACAAAATTAATTAAACTTAGAATATAAAAACTAAATTCAAAAAAGTTAGTTAAATTTAAATTAACTAAATTATAAGTATACTTGGAAAAAGAGCAAAGATCATTTTTTAAACTTACTGATTTTTTTTGGCCTCTAAGACTTTTTCACAAAAGTTTTTGTAGTATGACTTTTTTATTTTTAATAAAGAGAGTTTAAGTAGATTTCTGAAATTATAATTACTATTAAGTTACAATCAATTATTTGTAGTGGAGGCTTAAAAACAAATCTACTTCAGGCTCCCTCATCATTCACAATAGCTGTAATACATGTTAAAACTCGAGCTAAGATGCTTGAGGCAATACTGAGCATAAGCAGCTGCTTGCTTAAATGTTTGATGATAAAGTACAAGCTGCTTGTTTGAGGCTGCCGAGTGCACAGCTGTAGTAAAACATGACCTTTGGCCCATGTGCAAGGATTACTCAAAAAGAAAATTGGAGATGACTTATAATTTCCTTTTTGTTGACAAGTCTACTGTTAAGGCTGGCGAAATCAGCTATTTTGGTAAGCATCCAAAAGTTGTAACTATTTTTTATATACCAAATTTATTAACATTATGTAATATTGGTTCTGCTTGTTAAGAGTTATTTTTTTTAGAATTTAATTAAGTTCTTCTAGTTATTTAGTAGAAAGGTTTTAATTTCATATTTAATTTTTCAGTTTTTAATTTATAAATTTGTAATAATATTATATATAATTATTATTTATTTGTAATCATTTTGAAAACTATTTTTAGAGTCTTTTGTAATATGAATGGGTTTAACCAAGTAACAGTTTTTTTTACAAAAAACGCTTGTTATTATAAAATGTAAATTTACCCAAAATTAAAAAGCAGTAAAAGTTGTTTAAAGCAAATAAAGTAAAACAAGCTACAAAAATTATACATATAAATTGTAACGCTTTTCTTATGAAATAGTTTTAGAAAATAGTCAATTCTAGTTCTGTTGATCATCTCGAACATTTAAACATTATTATCAAAATCTCTTTAATCACAAGTTCAAAAATTATATGAATAAATTGTATATAGCTTGACTTTTATTTTTGACTTTGGTAGGTCTACTTGAATGCCCTTGTTCATGCACTTTTCATAACCAGTATATATATATTAAAGGGAGCATAACTACTTTTTATATTCTGTAGGTTGATATGAAAAATACTACCAATGAAAGTGGTTGGATAGAAACCTCAAATTAGCTTCTTTGTCCGAAATTAAAAATTTCAATTCAAAAAACAGCAGACCCACATTAGATGCTTCAACTACCCAATAATATAATTCAAGAGGTTTGAAACTTGTTTTTTAGAATATGTTTTAATGCTAAAAGCATTTTTAAATGGTTAAGCTGAAATTTTAAACTCTGTAAAAATTTTTAAATTACCTTTATACATGTCTTGTAATTTATGATAACAGTATGTATTATTATGAACAAGTTGTTGTGTTTCCTAGAGGTTTTGCAATCTTTATTAAGATTTAAGTCTAAAATCACAAACTTCAGAGCTAGGTATGCTTGATATATTGAAATAGTTTGTTCTTAGTGTTTTATTTCATCTGAGTTTTTAGGAAATGAAAACTTTTTAGAGATGTTTTTTATTTATTAGTTTAGTACATATTTGTAGTTTTATCACTCAAAGTTTTTTTTTCTAAAAAGTTAAACTTAATTTATTTTTAAACAAAGAACATGTTCCTCTATTGTTTTATCATTTTATTAGAATTATAGTTTTATCAATCACTGATTTGTGTAAAAGTCTTAACAATTAGATAAAGTATTGTTTTTTAACTTAAAATGTGCTTAAAATCTCCTGTTTAATTCTATTTTTTTGTTGTATTAAACTATAAGAGTGTGTTTATCTACTTTAAATTGAACAAAAAGATATATTTTGCTGTTTTTGTTTTCTACATGTTAATAACAAATCAAACATATAACATTTTAACGAACATTTTTATATAATTTTATGTTGAAAAGGTAAAATTTTCAAAAGAAAGTTCCTTCTTGTGTGAATTTTCTTTTAACTTTGATGCTACTTTAAGCTTTTTTAAAGAAGTAGGTGACTCTAAAAAAAAAGTAACTGTTTAAAGCAATTTAGTTTTTGATTGCATTAAAAGTTTCTTTACTTTTTAAGTCAACTTAAATATCGACAAAAAGGTTATTATTTAGTGTTTTTTATACTTATTTTTATTAAACTACATTTAAATAAGTTTATGTTTAAAAATTGATTTCAAAATGTTTCGTTTTAATTGATTTTCATATTTATGTAGAACAAACAAAATTACTCAAGCTTGCAATATAAAATGCTTTTTAAAGCTTAGTTATTTAAAACTTATTTGAAAGTTGTATTGTAGTAAGTTATTTGAAACATGTAGTTTAATTTTTTTAATCTCAGAAAAAAAAAACTTCTAAAACGGAATTCATATATACTATATGATCAAAAATGTTGTGTAGTAAATTTTAGATTAATTAGATTAAAGGAACATAGCTTATTGTTAATTATTGTATATAAGTAAGCTCATGTAATGTTTTAAAACATTTAATATTAAATTTGTTTTTTTTTTAATCTCTGTTTTTTGTTACATCATTGGTAATATATGAATGCTTTAAACTAATTATTTTTTTTACCTTGTACATTGGAGGTTAAGTGTGTAATTTTTCAATTAATGTTGTAGTTTTTGATATTCAATTTTATATGAGTGTAAAAAGTATTTTAAGCCATATCTTCCCATCGATTTTATTTATTTTTAAAAGTATGGATAAAAGTTAGTTTTTTTATTACACACTGAAAGTTTTTAATCCAATTTTAAAACTTTAATTTTAAGCTCTACATTTTGATTAAAATTTAACTATTATGAATACCAGTGTAGATACTATTCTTATCAACTTTTTTACATTTCAAAGTATATTTACTGATGTTGTTTGATCTTTTTTTCATTTTCACTTAGCTAATGACATAAAACTATTAGAACAAGAATGTAAATAGCATATATATTTTTTAAATAATTTTAATAAAGACCAATGTAAGTAATTTTTAAAATAGCTTTAATCCATATGTTTTCTCATTTTTATGATGAACATAAAGGATTATAAGACCAGCTTCAAATTAAAAATAAAGCTTATATGTATCTTTCATTAATAAATAGATTTTACTGTTTTTAGGGTGTATTCACACTTTCAGTTTTGCTAAGTTACAAATAATAAACTGTTTCTTAACTTTTTCAGTTTATATATTGAAATTTACTTTTTCTTTGATTTTTAATTGTAAAAAAGCTTTAGTTTTTATTATTCTTTTTAAAGCGTTTTTTGTAGATTAACTTATACCATTTGAATTTTTTTTTTCAAATCTAAAAAATAATCAATAAAAAATAACCGTTAATCGGAAATTCTATTTTCTATGATTCAGTTTTAATAAGTACCAATAAAAGTATCTATTTTCTTTTTCAATAGCTTTAATCCTTATATTTTTCATTGTTATGATGAACAAAAAATATTATAAGACCAGCTTAAATTTAAATAAAAATTCTTCTATGTATACTGTTGTTGTTAAATATATTTTACTGTCTATAGGGTTAATTTACAATTTTTTTAAAAGTTAACCATTTAAAACTTTTACATGACTTTCACGTGTTATAAAAATGTTAATTATGAAAAAGCCTTATTTTTTTTACTGAGAGCTTATAAATGTTAAAGGTAATGTAAAATAGTTTAGGTATTGATAAAAATGTAAACATTGAATGCAATATTTATTACAAATAAGGTAAGTTTTTGATAAAGAAACAAAAGTATTTAGGGAATTTTTTGTTTTTAAAAGCATAAGTATTGATTACTTATATAAATTTAGTTTTAAAACATCGCTAAAACTGCAAACTAGCGAATGGTTTTTGTTGATTAGACCATTTAATGTTAATGTAGTTTTTGCATTGTATCATAATATTTTTTAATATATTTCGTTCAAGTATATTAAATAGAAGTTAATGAATTAAAAATAACTACATTTAAAAAAAAATTTCAAGTTTAATTTACTTAGCAAAAATAGAAAAAATACTATTAACACAATTTCTTAAAATGCAAACTTAAGCAGCAGTGCAAACTCATAACTTGCACATTTAACCGAATGTGCGAACTCACAAAATTCTCCATTTAGAAATAATTATTAGTTTTATAAACAAAAAATTATAATTTTTGAAAGTAGCTTTTCAATCACCTAAAAAACAGTATAGGAGTTTGCTCTGCTCTGATGCAAAGGCTTTAGTTTAATATTTAGTCATGAAAAAGTTTACTTTCATAAACTTTAAATTTGTGAGAAAAGCACTATACTATAACTTTTTAATAGTAAGCTAAGCATTCATTGATATTCAAAGTGAGTCAAACTTAGCTCTTGTGAGATACCAAACGGTTAAAATTTTTTGTATGTCAAGTTTTCATTGAAATTTATATAAGGGCAAAAATAGCTATAAAATTCTGGCAACTGTGGGTCTTAGAAATAAACATTTTGATCGCTTTTTTTGTCGTTCAAAAAACTTACATATATAAAACAAGTAAACTTATACTAAAAATAATTTAAACTACAACAGTAAGCCGTCTTTTTTTTTTAATGTCGCTAAATAGTTTTTGAACAATAAGTTTTGGGTGTTTCCCAAAGTGTGCAGCAAATTAGAATAAGTGTGTAGTATAAAAAATAAGTAGTGAGCTTTAAGTTTTGTTAAATATATTTTTCCTAATAGTTAAATAACACAGTATACTACTTACAAAGAAAAAATAATAAAATTTACACCTCTCGCTTATTTACGCACATTGTGTCCACAAAAAAAATGCGTAAAGATACGAGAGGTACCAAATATACTTACTACATTGGCTGTTTTTTGATATTGCTTGTAATTAAAAGCAGACTGAGGACTTTCCCACTTTAAACAATTTATAAATATGTTTACTTTATTTATAAATATGAAAACGAAAGATAAAACTATAAATATATTAAAAAATAATAATTTAAAATTATATAAAATGATAATAATTGTAGAAAAGTTTTACTAATTTTGATAATAAGAAAATTTTATCTTTATTTATATGTGACTTATTTGATAGTTAACATTATATTCTGTTCTACTAAGCAAATTTATAATTAAGCATTTGTTTACAATTAAGAAATGTCGTGGTGTCTATATTAATCTGTTTATTTCTATATAGGGCAAGAGTGCTGTATTATCTATTTGTGTTTTAAACTCTCATTATCTAACACAGTCATGTTTCTTTCATAATTTTAATTTAATCTCTTATTGTTAACAAAATCTCTGATATACTGAGGTATAACTTAATGTTTATCAATAAGTCAAAGAACACAAGTTTACAAAGTCTAAAGATATAGAGAGGCGAGTTAGCATTTAAAACCATATTTTAAATTAAAATTATACAATAAACCTAATTTGTGCAATGTAAAAAAATTAAATTTTTTTTTTTTTTATTTTAGAATTCTAAAATGCGTAACTAAACGAGAATGCGTAACGTCACGAGTGCGTAAAAATGCGAGAGGTTACTGTATAGTAATACATAAACTAAAATTTCCTTGACGCAGAAGCATTTGTTTAGTAACTTACTGTAAACGGCTTTTTAAAATTTTGACAACCACTAGTCTAAAGTCTATAAGTTATTATATAATATTAAAGTTTTAATCTATAGTTAAATTAAATGTTTCAAGTTATTTACATTAAAAATGTTATATTAAAATACACATACAAAACATATAAAAATAAATAAACATTTCTAGTAATAAATTTCAATTTATGTATAAAAAAAAGTTAAAAACACTGTAATCTATACTAACAAAACAATTTAACTTAAAAGTTTACAGGTACTTTCATTGTCGACAAATTTGTTGTATGTTAATTGATAGAAATACTTGAACTTGAATATAATTTGTATTAAGAAAAACAACGATTTTAAGTTTCGTTATTTTTTTTTTGCAAACAGGAATCAATAACTCAATTGAGTAAGCATATTTTAGTTTACAACATTTTTAATTTAAATTAAAATAAAATATCTAAAATACATAATTAAAAAAAAAACTGCAAGCAAAGCAAAGTAACAAATAAAGTAAACTTGAGTAACAACGGATTAAAAATCAAAAGTCCAGACTTCTAAAAACGACGAGAAAAAGGAGCACTAAAAAAAAATTATTACAGAAGAAGCAAATAAAATTTTCATACAAAACGTCACAGTACAAAACAGAAATTAAAAAAAAATTGTAGAAAATATAGTTTGAAGTTGAAATACAAAATAAATAATAATGCGCTGTACAAAGAGGTTAAGACTATTTTTTTGTATTTAATGTCATAGAACTAAAAATTATCACGTTGTTAAACTTACCCAAAATACCATTCTAGCAAAGTTCTAATTGTTTTTGAAACTGAAGTTGTGCAGTCTCTCGGCAAGGGGTGACACAACAAGCTCGTTGTCGTTCAAATTCATGCTCTTCGCGAACAGGTCGTCGAATGATGACGTCATAATATCACTGTTTTCCTTCTCTACTAAATCTGTTGATTGAAACAAAATCAATTGGCTTACAGCACAAAAACAACATAAAGAAAGAGTAGGCAGTTATTAGAATTCACATTCAAACTTTTATTTACTTCTAATATCTCATACACAAGTAGATAATTTCTACTAAAACAGAAAATTTTGAAATATAAAGATTAAGGGTAAAAATTAGAAACACTTATGACAGTTTTTGAGGATTTTACATTCTACAAGTGCAAAAAATGTACACTTTGATTATTTTTCTTGCCGCTTATAAACCTTTATCATTTGGTTAGCTTTAAACAGTGTAGAAAAATTAATTTTGAGCAAAGGCAAAAAAAATTACTATTTTTTTCTTTGTTTTTGATAAGGTGCATAATCTTTTAAGATACAACTCTTTGAAAAAAAAATATATATAATTAAAACTACTCATGTTTAGTTAATACTTTTTCTTTATCTTTAAAAATTAGATAACAAATTAGTTGTGATTTCTAAATTAACTATTTATCTTATATTTACTACTTTATCAAAAGTGTGACGAAATATATATATATATACAGTTTATAACTAATACAATGTGAAAATATATTGTTCTAACGTGAGGAGATGTGCTTGAGCCTGGTGGGAAACAGGTCGACGTCCACGTAAAAGTTCATCCAGCTGTGGAGGAAGATGTCCTGGATCGAAGATCTTCTCACCGGGTCCTTGTCCAGAATCATGCTCAACAAGGATGTCAGATCTGTCAGTTGAAAAATATGGGTGTTTTGCTTAAATGATTAAATTTAAAAAAATCGATGTTTGTTAGTAGCTGCTGTTAATAATTTAAAATTAAATCGTACACAACTGTTCCACTGTGCATAAACCTTCTTTGCTTTTGATAGTTAGTATAAAATCAACTTTCATAAAACAAACAACATAAGAAACTATAAACTAAAACTTTATTTTCCATGATACACTAATGCTTTCAATACAATCAACAACCAACCACCGCTTATGTACTTGCACGGGTTCAACTCGCACTCCAAAATCTCCTCCGCGTCGCCGAAAGGGTTTTCCCCGCAAACGATAGTGTACAGCAGTACACCCAGGGACCATATCTCGCTTTTGACGGGGCAGTACCGAGATTGGGTCATCAGTTCTGGGGCACAGTACTCCAGGGTGCCGCAGAAAGTAGAGGAAGTTTCACCCGGTTTGAAGTAACACGCCGAACCGAAATCTGTGTATTTAATCAATATTTATTAAACAAATACTTAAGAAAAAAACACTTCAAAAAGTTAGCACACGTTCTACAAAAAGTAAAAAATATTAGAAAACGCTTCTTATTTCGCCCAAGGTTATTTCAAAATATTGAGACAATTTTTATTTTTACAAACAACTTAAAATATTTTTTTGATACCTTAGCATACGTTCCGAAAGTATAATAAAAAATAATTTTGAAAAGGTTTGACTTTACGTTTCAAGGTAAATTTAAAAGCATGTATACACAAAACAATACAGCAAAAAACAAATAGAAATAAATATAATATATTTATTTTATATGAACGAAAGAAGGTCGTGTAGATATTTCACGTTAAAACATATTGATAGTTATGTCTTGTCGAAAGTTATTATCTTTTTACCATGTAAAAAACATTTTAAATTCATTTTCAAAATTATTAATAAGTGTTTGGCGATGTAGAAAGCAAGCAAGGATAGAAACTCAAATTAAGTGTTTACCAATATTTTAAAAACTTACTAACTTTATTTGTTAAAATTAAAAGAATGTTTATTTTTTTAATAATTGGAAAATGGTGCAGTTAACAATTTAATTTTTTCTTAATTTAGTTCGAAATAAGTTTAATTCGTTAGAAAATGCTTTTTCCTCCTATAAATAAACATATTTCTAAATTCTTTAGTACAGTTAATTTATTGAAAAAACCAATAGTTATCAAAAAAACTATGGTTTTTTGAAACTTTTGATACTTTAGTTTTCAATCAAAGTATTTTTGTTTTGTTCAAAAAATATTTTTCCTAATTAATTTAAATTCTAATTATTTAATGGGCTTGGTAGATAAAAATACGGCGAAAAAATATCATGATGAATTTCGTTTCAGCTTGAAATTGGAAGGTGAAAAAAATGAAGATGTAGCAAGAAAGTATGGAAGAACTTAAAATCACAACTTATTTGATAAGCAACTTTTATTTGTTAAGACTAAATGCCAACCAATAATTTTGCAGCTGAAGTTGGAATCTATCAAAATATTTTCGTCTTTTATATCTCGGTGTAGTATGTAACTTTTATGCAAATGACTGACACCATCCACAACCTATGATTAGTTATTAGTTTTAATTATTAAAAAAATAATGTACCATTAGCACTATTATGTTTTAGATTACATACTAAGTAATAATTTTTAAATTAAATTCAACTAGAAAATATTAAACAACAACAAGAGTAAAAGGTATAACTATTATTATCCAATTTACTCAAATGTTTATAATGGTAGTTTAACCCTTGTGACACAAAAAATCTGTGCAAGTGAACTTATAAAAACAATAAAATATTTAGTAATGTTTTTAAGGAAAAATAAGAAACAGCTTTACATTGCTCAAACTGTACTGTTTTATTACTTCTCTATGTGTTTATAATGTTTTAGTAATCACAATATTTATAAAACTCCAACTTAGAAATAAACACGCAAACAGTATATAGTATTTTTTTTATTTCTAGCAACTAAAATTGTACTGTAATTGCCATCTGTAAGAAAGAGCTTTATTATTTGTAGACATATAAAGCAGTTAAATGCATGAAATTTAATATCAAATAAACCACCTGACGAAATATGTGACTCGCCAAGTTTTCACTGATGTTGTTGTTTTCCACAAATTCAAACAAGTCGACCTCATAAGGATCGCTCCGTCTCATTGTGTAAGAATAAAATGATAAATTTTCATAGCTATCAACACACTTGACAATGTTTTTGTGTTCGAGCCTGTGAAAATATACAAACGATCTCTTGTTATTATTAAAATAAATGTATATTATCTTTTAATCTTTTTTTTGTGGGAAAATATTTCTTAAAATGTAACTGTGTTATAATAAATTGAAAACTTAAAAGTTATTTTAAACTAAGTTATTATATACAAAACAAATTTAAAATTAAACGAAACAACAAAATGTATACAATTTTTCGTAGACAATTTTTAAATATGATAACTGCATTACTATGAACCAGTGGCGTAGCGTGGTATTTTTGTCAGGGGGTGCGCAAATTTTTTTCTCAAAAAATCCCCTAAATTAAAACTTTTAGGCCGCAAATTTTTCGTGGTCAATTTTCTCGGAAATTTAAAAAATTACTAAAAATCTATCTCCTGCTTTATTTTTCAAGTAATCTTCTTCAAATTTTTGAAAATGTTCCTTAGATTACAAAAAAAAAATTACTTATGAACTTAGATAATTAAAATAAATAAAAAATCTATAAAAATATTTATAAAAAAAAATCTTTATTTTTTCAAAAAAAAATATTTTTACTACAAATTTTTAAATTCACAAGTAATATTTTTTTTTTGTTATTGTATAAAGATTAAACTGTTTAAGTTTGAAGAAGATTGCTTGTAAAATATATTAGGAAATAGATTTTAAACAAACTAGCCCTTTTTTTGCTGTTTTAGTTTTCCCTTCCCATAGGGAACCTATTATGCGGCCCGACTTTGACTGGTCATATCTCAAAAAATATTTCGAATTTTTTAAAACAACAAAAGCATCTTAAAGCTTTAAAAAAAATCTATAAAATAAGATCAACTTCTAAAAAACATGGCTTGACCCCCCCCCCTATGGCCTTAAACTACAAATAAATAGTCAACTAAGTATAACAATTAATACCTCAAAACATTTTTCTCTGTGCAATTTCTAAATAATGTTCAATATCTATTTTATAACAGCAAAAAAGAATTGTATTAAACTCAAAATAGCTAATACTTTTAGTTTGTTGCAGCTTTTAATATACTATTTTAATCTTATATATAAAAATGTTAAATCTTCAGTATTATAATTGAAAGTTTTAATTTTTTTTATTTTTTGTAGAAGAAATCTAAAGCTCTAGTTTATTTTTTAACTTCTACATTTTTACCTATATTACAATATAAAACTGTAAAAATAAATATTAACAAATGAAGAAAATTTATAATATAAAAAAAGTTAAAAATACAATTTCATACCACTTGAACTGCAGTCTTGAGTAATAGCAATATCTGATGTTGGTCTGCTATTTTTCAATTCAAGCTTTTGAACTTCAGATAATTTTACTATCTGACATATTTTTAGACTTGCAACATTCCATACAATATCACTTTGCATATTTTTTTAAATAATATACTAAAAATTAAGAAAAACAAGTGTTTACTTTTTCTTTAGTATAATAAAACATATTTTACAAAAAAAACAAAAAACAATTAACTTAGAAGATATCAGGATTGCCTTGCCACTCTTTCAGTCAAAATAACTGTCCTGAGTTAGTTTTTTATGTCATGTGTCATCATAAGCATTTTAAATTCTTTTATAGAAATTTTTTATTGTTTTTAAACTTTTAGAAACTAGGCAATTTAACAAAGCTTTTAAAACCACTAAATTTACCCTGAGTTAAAAAAAACAAATCTATCCTTAGTCAGCCTGAGCTTAAAAATACTTAAAACATTCTGAGTTATCCTAATTTTTACTGAGACATACTAAAGTTTTCCAAAACTTCATAAAATCCTGAGTGTGTGGAAAGATGTTTCTAAATGTTTTTGATACAAAACAAAATGTTTAAAAGATAAATTTTTTAAGGTCAATTTTTTCAATGCTTTTAAAAAATCACAAGAAATATAACTTTTCATTATCTTAAAATGAGTTTTTCTAAGATCTTTAGGAAATAGCATTTTTAAAATACTACAAACAGTTGGTAAAATTTTTTTTTTTTAAATACCATTTAAAATTTGATTTAAAACTAAATAAATTTAAATTCAAAATTAATCTGTTATGTCTTTTAGACTAAAAATTGATTGTAAAAATTATTTTGTTTTACAAGTTGCTATAAATTATTTCATGATGTGACTACAGAAATTTTAAAATAACTTGCTACAAAAATTGTTTAATTTTTAAACTTTATGGCTGATAGAATAACAAAGTTTGATTTGTTTCTTATCTTAATAAAAAAAGAAACTACTTTTAATAAAAATTTTAAGTTTAAATAATTTAAACAATACTTTTTGTATAGTAAGATTAAAACTGTAATCACAGTATGAACTGTTTGTTTATTATTTATTTTAATTTATTATTTTATTTTTTTCTGTTTTTTGTTATTTTCTTTTAAATTAGGTTGTTATTTTTATTTATTCTTATTATCAATTTATTTTTATTTATTAGCAGTTGTTTATTGCTATCTTGACTACAATTTGTTTATTCTTGAATCTTTATCACTATAAAACAGGTTTAGCTTTATGGTTTGTTAACAAAATGTTAGCATTTGTCCTTGTAAAAAAATCTGTCATAAGGTTATACTACTGCGGTGCACTAACTAGTTGCGTACTGTTTGAGTCTAAATTCTTATGAAGTTAATGAAGTTATGAAATGTTTCCTTATGGAGTTTTTCATCAACATCGGTGCGCATTTGCAATTACGCACCGAATCAGTATACTGGGTAATTTCCCTAACTTGTCACTAATTGTTATTCAAAATTTCGTTTCACTTTTCAAATACTAAAAGAACATAGTTAGTTATAGAATAAAAATAAACAATAAAGGATAAAGATATTGCATTTTTTTTACTTCTTTTTTTTTTTGGGTGGCACGCATGCGCCAGCGTCCCTCCCCACGCTACGCCCCTGCTATGAACAAATCAAAATTTTACTTTTTCAACATGTTTATTTCAAGAGGAAACCCGGAATCATCACAGCGGCTTTCATGCAACTTTTTTTTCATGATAAACTTCACAGCAAACTGTTGGTAAACAAATATATTTATCATGTTTTATTGATAAAACAGTATGTACTTCTTAATTTTAATTGATTATGCTATCAACAAATCTAACTTGTTTAAGCTTTAACAAAAATTTTGACGAATACTTTATAAAATGCTTAAACAGGTACAAAATTTAAATAATCAATAAAAAAATCTATTACTTTTTTATTCTCAGCTTTACGAGTTGCTTCATACACAAATCCGTATGCCCCACTCCCTAATTTTTCACCGAAATCGTAATATTTAGAGATTTCGCCAGATGTCATCGAACTCAGCTCCAAACTGCCGTCCAAGTCATCGATGCTTCTTTTGTTCATAGTTTCTTCTAAAATCAATGGAATCTGCTAAAAAAAAACTTATTATCAGGAATTCAAAACTTCAAGCATTTCAGCTTCTTGTTATTAAACTAATTTTGAAAAAATAAACTCCGTATAGTTTTCTTTTAATAAAAAAAAACTATTGCTTAATTTTTATTACTTGAACAGATATCCATATAAAATGCTTGAAATGATCGTTCTTAACTCTCTTAGTTCTGTCTTTCAAAATCTTCAAATTCACATCTGTTTAAATATGAATATAAATAAATAGTTATATCTAATTTTGTTGTTAAAAATTTGTAAAATTACTAACGAACTCCCTTTATATCGTCACTGTGACGTAATAAACACGACAAAACGTCATTTTCGTATTTATTCGGTTTGGGAGTGGAGGAAAATATTAGTTTGTTCAAACTGCAACTTTTGTCGAGTTTCAAGTTTTTTCTATGTAACACTAAAATTTTTGTTAACAGGTCTCTTTTGCTATCTTTTGTCACAAACTTCAAAAAGTCCTGAAAAATTTATTGTTTATTACCTAAACTTTTTTATTTTGATTGAAATTAGTTAATAGCTAATTTTTGACAAAAAACTAAAGCAAAATAAGATAAGTATTTACAAACTATCATAAACGTTATTAACTACTGATGCAAGAAAATATACTGATTTTAATCAAAGCCAATAAAACTAAACTATATCAGCTACATATTAAAATTTAAGTAAAACCTTTGAATGTGATGATAAAGTTAACATAATTAAAGTTAGTTTTACTTGAGAAATTTATTGTGTTAAAGATTTAAGTTCTTTTGTACTACAAAAAATCAAATACAAGAGCAATGAATAAAAACTTAAAAACAAATGTTTTATTGTACTTCAACTATATATTTTGTACATGCGTCGCATATGTACTTTAAATAATTTTATTGGGATTAAAAGCTTCAAGTTAGAAAAAATATTATCGTATTTTAACTCATTTATAAGTAAATAAACTTATTGCTCTACAAAAAAAGTAAAAAACGTACTGTTAAAGTATAGTGAAAACGGATAAAAGTACTTGAATAAAATTACAAACATAATTGCCATAGAAATATAATATAGAGTTAAAACTATAAATACAATTGAAATTAAAACTGCAACAAAATAGTTTGTTTTATGAGATTAATAAAAAGGAAGTAACCTTACCACTATTTAAAACCTTTTTTTTTTAACCGTGAAAAATATAGTTTTTTTTTTAAGAAAAAAATTTGAAATTAACTTTTAACCAAAACGACACTGTTACAGTGAATTTTTTTTTAAATGCAAATAAATTTAAAGTTCGTATAAATTTTGAAGTAAAGGAAAACTATGCTTAAAAGTTGTGATGTTAATTCATCTTATATAATCATCACTATATACTTGCACAAAAAGATATCTAGAATCAAGGTTTAAAACTTTTTTGAGACTAAAAAGAGCCACTTAAATAATAAACATATTAAAAAAACATTGATTGTATGTAATATGTATGATAATTTTTTTGAAAACTTTAATTACCTCTCCTTTAAATTCGTGCTTTTGAAAACCTAGCATTGTAGAAATGACTTTTTCATTAAAACAAGAAACATTGGAAGTTTTCAA
Source organism: Thalia democratica (assembly GCF_965202585.1). Classification (NCBI taxonomy): domain Eukaryota; kingdom Metazoa; phylum Chordata; class Thaliacea; order Salpida; family Salpidae; genus Thalia; species Thalia democratica. The sequence continues at coordinate 33,635 of NW_028139618.1, forward strand.
ATCATCATCATAAGATTCTATACAAATCATTCCGCCAAAATTGAATAAGACAATCAGTTCACAACAGTATATACCTGATAATATTGTGGTGTTTTTATAACAAACATATAGCTGTTTATGAAGAAAAAAACTAAAAATAAACCAATTAAGTTAAAATTGACTTTTTTTTGTATATGAACAAATTAATAAATTTCAAATATTGGGTACTTTTAACAGGGTAGCCACTGGTTTTTGAAAAATTTCTTCTAGGTTTTCTGAATTTCTTCCATGTTTTTGAAAGTACACGTTTTTGGATCTATTTTTAGTTTTAAGATAATAAGTTTAAAGTTAAAAACTGTGTTAAACAGTATAAAAACATTAAAAAGATACTGTTAAGTTACTTTAAATATTTGTTTTATTAGAAAAAAAAATTGATGATGACAAAAATTTTATAACTATATGATAGATTTTCGTGTCAAATAAAAAATTTACTCTATGATGATTTAAATGTATAAATTGTTTGAAATTTCAAGTTTTTTCGTGAATTTTGTTCAAAATTCCATGTTTTTCAAGTTTTTTTTTAATTTCTCAAACTCCAGGTTTTTCTGTTTTTTTTAGCCTAAATTATCAAATTCTAGGTTTTAACAGAATTCCAGGTTTAATGGCCACCCTGTTTTAAAGAAAAATTTCTGAAAATCACAACATTACTTTTTATAATTCTTACAACTTCAAGTTTAGATAAACTATTTATATGCATTATCAATTTAGAATATGGGTTAAACGCGTACAAACTTACTTTTTGAGGTTTTTGTTATTAAAACTAGAAGAGGAATGTTCATGGCAAGTTTATCACTGTACGCGCATAAGCTTATCTGATCCGAATTTTTCTGTTTTTTAAAATTTTATACTAAACTAGACACCACATGAACAGTTTTGTTTATTTGATATACATGCAGACAAAAACTTACTTGCGTTTCATTATAACTTAGAAGTTTATCACTCAACTTATTCAGTACTTCTTCAATTTCATCTTCATTAAAAATATTTGTTAAGTTTTTGTCACAATTTATCCAACTGCCCTGTAGGTAGGATGAATGTAAATTTATTTTCAGCTTTTAAGAAAAAAAACTTTAGTAATTTATACATTTTTAATAATTCAAATAAAACTGAAAAACGATAGCAGATTTAGTATGAATAAAATAATTCAAAGAAGAAAAAAACTGTTTAAAATCATTATGTAAGTCTTTAAAAAAGGATGATTTTTAGTATTACAATTTCTAACGAATATAAGCTAATAACTGAATTTAAACATAAAGTTTAACAAGTATACCCTTAACATCAACACTACAAAAAAACTGAAACTGTTAGAGTAGTTTTTTTTTAATTTAAAAATAAAAAATAATAAACTGTAAATAATACCTCAAATATTTTTACATTATGGAAAAACTGTGTAGCTAAAACCATAACTTTTTTTTTGAGATGCAAAAAAAAGCAAATAGATAGTTGTTGTGTTAAAGTACATATGAGTGCAAATGATTATTTTTTAAAGTAACTTCGGGTCTTATATGAAAGCTTAAAGTATTAGTAAGTAAATAATTCAATTTTTTTAAGTTTTACTTGAGTAAAATAAACTTATTTTGTTCAAATCTGTTCCTAGAGTCAAATATTGACTAGTAACCTTAATTTAGTAAAATAAAACCAACTTGTAAAAACAAATTGGAAACCCCTATAGCCTTAAGTTCAACATTTTCACAGTTCATAATCTTGAAAAATCTTATTAAGTTTATAAAAATTTAAAATGTTCACTCGGAATCAAAATTATTATAAGATATTTAAAATTTAAATTACGTAGCATTAGTTTATAAACCATTCAAAACTAACTTTTTCTGAATTTATTTCTACATTCGATCTGATACAGTCGACAGGCTTCAACAAGCAAACCAAGTTATTCTTTTCTACTTGATATCTGACCCAGCATGAAACAATGACTGATTCTTCTTCTCCATATTTTACACTTATCTGTTAATAAAAAAAAAAATAAAAAAATTTCGATTCACTTGTTGATAATTGACTTTTCATTAACTAAGTACTATATTTAGCCCAATGAAAATACAATATTTTATCAAAATTTTTATAAAAATGATTAAACCGTACATGTCACAGAATAAAAATAATTTATCTTTGAACTTTAGAATACTTTACAATGTTTAGACAGTTAAATACTTGGGTACTTAATTTAAATACAAAACATTCTATTAATACAAAGTATAAATTAAAGTAGACGTATTATGCTAGTTTTTCGAAAAAAACAAATCTTTAAAACTACTATAAAAATAACAAGTTATCAAACAATAACATTAAAATCTAAACAATTCAACACTAACTATTTTCCCATTTGAAATAACAGGCCTAGACAATTCTTCACTACTCGAAAAACTGTTAATATCGAAAACACTTGTTGGCAGAAAACATGTAGCATCTTGTCCAACTAAATTTTGATTACAAAACAGTTTATTTGCAGCTTCATTTACTGTATATATCTGAAAGTTATTTTAATCGAACATAAGTTTTAGTATTTTTTAATCAGCTGTGTTATTATATGATATAATGAATAACTATTAACTTTGTACTGAATAAGTCTGTTTTTAAACTTTATATACAAATAATAATAAAAATACTTCTTACTTTGAAGTTAGTAGAATTAATAGTAAGAAGAGCTGTGCTTTCATTTCTTCTGGAACAATTAGACTTGAAACTGGTATCAATGAATGAGTTTAAAAATTTACTACTAGTCATTGAAATGTCCCTTGAACTGTTTTCAAATATAATTGAATTTGCAGTTGAGCTGAAAAATAGATCTAATTAGTTTTTACATTATAATTATTTAAGTAGTTAAAACTTTGAATTAACTCTCATGAATGCACAATGATCAATCAAACTTATTGGTTTATATTGTATAGTACCCACTTGATCTTTAGCAATACCTGCATACTTGAAATGAAAGTGTTAATACTATTATAAAACAATTTAATTTTCTAAAGTTTCATAGGTTTAGTACACTTACATATATTTTTAAGACATTTTAAGGTCACATGGGTCCACTTTATTTTTTAGTAGTTATTCTTATCTTGTAGATTTTTATCTTTGGATGCCATTAATAGCTTAACATAGTTTTAGATAGTTTTTGAGATCTTAACAGGGTGGCCATTGCATTTTAAGAAACTTCTTCCAAGTTTTCTGACTTTTTAAAGTTTTTTAAATTACAAGTTTTTTTGCCCCTTTTTAGTATCAAATTAAACTTAAGTTAGAAAAATAGGTATATTAGTACAAAACTACTGAAAAGATGCTGTAATTTTGAATGTCTTTTATAATAGTTTTTTCTTTAGTAATGTAAATTTCAATACCATTTATAAAAAATGCTCAAAATTCCAAGTTTTATTCTTGATTTTTGATGATTTTTGATCAAAAATATTTTTAAGTATAAAATACCATATTTTTTAACCTTTTTTTGCATAAGTTATTATATTCCAGGTTTCCAGGTAAAATGGCTAATCTGAATTAATGGTCAAAACTTGTTAGTAAAACAGGTTCTGTAAGATATTTTTTACTTAATGACTATATTTTATTTATTTTTTTAAACAAAACTTCTACAAATTGTAATTTAACTCTAAACTAAACTCTAAAAATATTTTGCACACGTTTTTTATACTTTAAAAAAGTAAATAAAAATAAAATTGGGGTTTTTATGCAGTTTTCATCAAAAAAATACTGTTGTTTTTTGAATACAACATCAAAAATTTTAGTGATATAAAACTTAAATTTTTTACACATTTTAATCCTTTAACTAAAAAAAAATACTTTAGTGAAGTTTTAAATTAATATTTTTTTAACTATATATTATTATTTATTTTTAATAAAATTAGTTGCCACACATTTAGCTGAAAAACATTTCCTGACTTTTCTTAATCAAAATCTTATTTAAAACTGATTCAAAAATACATAACCAAAACTTTGCTTTCAACTGACAAATTAACAAATAAAAGTATTATTTTGTATAACTTTTACTTACTATAATATCCTTATTTAACATAAAAAATCAATGAACTTTGGAGATATAACCAGTTTTGTAAACATTTTTGATACAAAATTATAAAAGATAAACTTTTAAGGGTCAATTTTCTCAGAATTTCGGAACATGTAAAATAAGAACCTTTTCTTTCATATTAAAAGCAATTTATTTCAGAATTTCATCAAATAAGTTATTTAATATTACAGACATTTTGAAAAAATCAGAATTTCAAAAACTACAATTTTAAAACTTATGACCAAAATCAAAATAGAGTGATGTTTAGTTAAAGATAAATAATAATTAAAGATATAAAACTAAAAATCTGTTCCCTACCTACAAGTAGTTTAAAATTTGTTATAGATTTTAGTGAAAAAACCAAAAAGATTGTTTAAAAACAAAGGGAGAAGATATAATTCAAAAGTTCAATTAAACCCTGAAAAAAGATGAAGACAGTAATAGGACTTTTACAAATTGAAATTGAAGTATACTGTAGGTATACGACTGCTATAAAAAAAAAGCTCTTTTCTATAGAACATGGGTTACCAAAATGTGACCAACAAAGGGTCCACAACCCGCATGCATGTAAACCTGGCCGACTAAACCAAAAAATGTTGAAACTTCCACTAGATATTCAAGGGTTTGTTATAAATAAGTTCGATTAAAATTAAATATTAATTTCTCATAAAATGTTTAAATTTACAGGATCCAGAACCAACCAATCACATTAAAATGCCTTATATTGTAAAAAAAATCTTATCTAGAAGCACAACAATTTAGAAAAGATTTATTATTACAAAACAAACTACAGAGTTAAAAACAGATTCATTTAATTGTATATAGAAATTAAAAACATTAAATATTACTTTACAATGGTACAATGCTCTACAGAACAAAAAACAAACCTAACATAAACAACTTACCAAAAATATTAAGCTTGGAAATTTTAAATTAAAATATATTTTTCTTTAAATATTGGAACAAATTCTTGCAGTTTTTACAAAGAAGTTATGCAACAACTTATAAATAATGCTTGTAGAATGAATATCTAACTTCTGGTTAACTTATGAATACAGTTTTATTTATACATGTTTAAAATGTTATTTTTATCTGTACAATTTAAACACTTATCATATATCTATATTATATATTATAAGAATGTGATATGGATTTACTAGGCTGTTTTTATGCTTTTTTAGATATATAGCTACTGTAATGGCATTGATTTAAGTTTTTGATGAAGTATTTTAATGAAATTTTGATATCTACAAAACACATTTTAATTTATCATTATATTTAAAACATTTACCTTAAATCCATTGAGGCAAATGAGGAGGAACTTAGTTCTTCCCCTGTGAATTCTCTAAACTGTTTAAAACTTTCACTTTTCTTACTTGAAGAATGAACTAAATTTGAAGATCTTGTGGCTTTATGAGTTTTGTGGTAGTGTATTTCAGAAAGACTTTGATCCATTTTATCACTAGTGTTGTTAGATATCATAATGACTTATACTGTTTATTAATTCAAACTGAAAAATCCAAAAATATTTGTTACAGTTTTTTATCATATGACTTATTCACTAACAATATTACTATGGAAATAAATTCAATACAAAAACCATATTATGTCATTTAAGTCATATGAAAGAAGTTCATCTTAAATTAAAACTTATAATAATCCATCTTTATAAAGGTTATAAATTCAAAAGTTTTATCCATTTAAGCACATGTATTTTTTATATGAGCAAATAAAAAGTATACAAAAATTAAGACATCTAAACAAGAAAACATGAAAATAAATTTAAGCAACTGAAAATTGTTTTAAATACAACTTATAATAACAAAGTAAAGCAAAAATTGAGTACAAAATCTTTTATAACTAGTTTTTAACTACTAAACTTTTAAATAAAATGAATTATTTTAACAGAAAAATACATGGCAAAAATACTTCTATTATATATATACTTGACAATTTTCTAACAACAAACTTACTACTAGTTTCACTGTAAGGAAATACTTTATTTGAAACATACTTGTTAATCAGTATATAGCGAACAATATAGGATAAAAATGTTTAATGTTAGTATGTTTTTACATATTCCTGAACTAAAACTTGAAATATTAAAAGAAAATAATTTAACTGCTTATTGTTTATCAAGGAATTTGAAAAAAGTTTTTTTCTTGACAAATAATCAAAATATCTAAGGTTTTCAAATAAATAAAAACATGTTCAAAACTAATAAAACCATACTATAAAAATAAACTTGTTTCATTTAAACTACATAAGCTTAAAACAATTTAATCTTACAAGTGAGCAAAACATTTTTAAATGTTTTCTTTTTTTTTTAAACGCTTATTACTTCGTTAAACATAAAAAAATAATTAAACTATGAGTTGTACCATTACCTAAACTATTACAAATTTAATAATAAATACAAGAAACATAACAAAATAACCAATTATTTTATGATCTTATAATTAATCTGATTGGTCAAAACTTTCATCACCAAATACAAGCATTTGATTGGTAGATGCTGTTACCAGAATGTTTTTGACTGGGTGTGTTGCCATAGTAATCACAGGGTTCTTACATACCGGTAACTTGTGGCGAACATCTCCTTGTATCAAGTCCCAACTGTACAAGAACCCATCTTCTGAGCCTGAAATGATGTGATCATCATCCTTGTTCAGAGCGCATTCAATTGAATAATTTACATTTTTGTGCCCTTTATACTCATTCAGCAGTTGCCCAGTTTCCTTGTCAAGCAACCTCACAGTGGAGTCGTGAGTTGCCACTAAGAGGCACTGTCCATCTTTTGAAAGTTTTGTGCAGGTCACTGGTACTTCAATGTTGTCTGCATGCATCTGCCCCCTTCTCAGGTCGTACCTCCTAACAAAACCATCAATTGAAGAAGTCACTACTTCGTGGTCAGAAGCCTGCACAGAGGTGATGGTGTCTTTGGCCTCGCCTAAAGTTTGAATGGGCTGGTTTTTCCTGGACCTGCAATCCCAGCATCTGACGGAGTTTGTCCACTGATCCCGACATCACAACTGTGGACTCCTCGTTAAAAGTGACACAGTTCACTGCCCCGGCGTGACCCCTGAACCTCCTGACTATCTGCCCGGTGGAAACGTCCCAGTATATGACAGACTTGTCCTTGCTGCCAGAGGCAAGGTTGCTGTTGTCCGTGCTGGCACAAACGTCAAGCACGTCCGAGCCGTGGCCTGTGTACTTCTTTATCAATAGTTTCTTGAGTGGGCTCCACAGCTTCAGTGTCTTGTCACTGCCGCATGAGAGGCAGTAGTTGCCGTCAAAGTTAAGTCTCACGGCCCTTATGGCTTCCTGCTCACAGTCGAATGTACTTAGTAGCTTGCATGGAAAGTTGGTTTTGGCAACCTCTTCTTTTTTCAACTCCCCAGAAGCACCAGGCCTGTTTTCAGGTCCTATTCCAAACATTTTAAGTTTTAACAAAAAACCTGAAAAAAGTATTTTGTTTAAAAAGGTTCAATATTATTAAAAATTCAATCAAAAAACAATTTTTATCAATTATGTATAAATTCATACCAATCTAATACTTTTACTAATTGATAAAATAATTTAAAACTTTATTTTAGTAGTAAAAACTACAATCTTTAACAGCTCTTAAAGTTTTAAAATATTCTTAAGGAAGAAAAAAAGTACAGTAAAGTAGATATACATTTTTACATTTTTAACTCAAGGAAAAGTGCATACCTTATATGAAATACTTACTTTAGACTTTCAATCTATTTTTGAGCTATAGGTTTCTAAATCAGGGGTAGACAAACTGCTGCCTGTAGGTCACATGTGTCCCTGGAGGGTTAAAGTGCAGCATGGAGCATATTTTTATGTTAAATGAATGATAGTCCTTCTCTACTCACTAAGTCAAAGGCTTTAAGAGTAAGGTCAATAAAATTGATGTACAAAGTCATGTTAAGTTAATTACATTTCTTCTACTGGTGTACAGAGAATATTGTGTCCGTGGTAGATCATTTAGACCTTAATCCACATTAAGACTCAGGGTATACTCTTTCAGTCAGCTTCTAGAGTTGAGGAAGAACTACTCTTCCAAAATCTACCAGCAATCGCAAGAAGAGAAATTCCCCTGTAATTTTTCAGTCCTTTTGTATGCCGTCACTGTCTTGAACTTTCCAAGGAGCTATCATATCAAAGGCTTTACTAAGTTCATGCTGTTAAGTCCACCATCAATAATAATATTCTGTGTAGATTACAGAAGGGAAAAGTTTTGAACCCATATACCTAACTGTTCATTTCTACTGTTAAACTTCTCCAGTTTTTGATAGCAAAGGTGATTTTAAGTTTTTAGTTGGTATAATTGCTTTTCTTATTCCTTCATAGACTGATGTGGTATCTCCTCTGTCAGAAGCATCTTGAATAGATCACTAGCTTTTAACCATAACAATGAGTAATTCCTAGCTGTTCTTTGAAAAAAGTATCTGGTTACAAAAAGTATTTTTTGACTGGTGCAACTTGGGTCATGTTGATAATCAAAATGAGCCTGTCCATTTATCTTTAATAAAAAAAGTAACACATTGATGTTTTCTTCAAACTGTTTGTTGGTATATTTGTTCTGTTCCAAAAGATTTCAAGGCATTGTGTATATACTTTTTTTGATCCTAGACCAAGACTCAAAAGCAGATGTGTCCAACAAAGAGACCGATGGCATCAGAGCTGTGAACCTTTTAATATCTCCTTATCATGCACTTCTCCAATATTTAGTCAAAATTTATAAGCTAAATTATTTGATTCTGCATGTACTTTTTTGTAATATGCATTTTAAAGCAGATCAAAGAATGATTGCTGTTGCAATTTGTGCTTTGATACAATATAGTTACAATGGTGTCTCAATAGGATATATTTAGTTGGTGCCAGTTTTTAAAACAGGGGTGTCTCAAAGATACTTTATGCTGCAATTTAGTTTAAAAAACTGAATTTATCACACAGAGATTCTGTTGATGACAAAACTTTAGAAGGTATTGACCGTTTGAATTTATTTCTCCAAAACCAAAATGTCTTATACAGAGAGCCCAAGAGTCATGATCAGAACCAACTCTTGCATTAAAATCCCCCTCAATGACAAGCTGATTGTTTTTGGGTAATTTTTTCACCATTAGATTTACTTTTCATAAAATGTACCTTTTATTTACTTGTCAGAGTAAAGTGTGTGCACATATACACTAATGAGGAGAACAGGTCAAAATTGCACAAGAACAAAATTACTTTTGTATCTCTCTTTACCAAAGTGCTTTTTTATTTTAAATTTAACTAGCTGATGATTATAGCATTTAGCTATACAAAACATATGTATAGCACTTATTCACTTATCCGTACTTCACTTATCCAGACACTCACTTATTCGTACAGTTTCAGTCAGAAGAATATTCAAAAAAAATTTAATATTAAACTCTAACGTTTTTGTATGATACAAATATTTAAGCTCTTATGCTGCAAGAAAATTTTAAGTGATTTTGCTACTAAATATTTCATTCTATCTTTGTTCAAAACTAGCTTAGTTATCAATAATCTGTTAGCATATAAAGTAATTTAGTTTAAAAAAAAATTAATTTAATCAACTAAATTTTTTTACTTATATTTTTTCTTAAACAAAAATTATTCTTATTTCAAAATTAATAGTTAGTGCAGTTGGGGTTACAAATGATAAATTTACTTGCTTGGCCCTCAAAAAATGTATATCATTGCAGAGTCTGATGTTTTTCTACTTTAAAAAAACAAATTAATTAATTTAAAATTTTGTTTTTGTTATTTATCATTTTATTATATATTACTTACAATTACTATGTATTTGTTTTTATTAGAAAACTTTTATTATGCATTGCATTGTATGCAGCAGTTATATTAGTAATTGAAAAAATTGATTTTATGTACTTATCCGGATTTTTAGTTATCTGACATGTTTACAGAAAAATCTTGCCCAACTTGTCCGGATAAGTGAATAAGCACTGTACTAGTTTTTTTGAAATTGTATTTTTCTAATAATTGATGTTTTTTATAAAAAGTTAGTAGTAAAAGTAAAGGCCTATTTTTATTTATTTATTTTTTTAAGTATTCTGTTTAGTTTTTATTGGCTAATTTTTTAAATACTTTTCTATTTTATTATACATTTTAGTATTAAAAAAAAAATATTTTTAATATATATTAACATTTATTTTAATGCTTTTAGTAAGCAATGTATTGGCTTATTTAATTTTGCTAATTGTCAGTTTACTTTCGTGGCAGTGATCACAGGATTGAATTGTTGATGTATTTTTAATTGTTGCATCAGCAGATACTTGCTAGGGGATTAGAGCTTCATGATTTTTTCTCACTTAGTGGTTTTTAAGATTGTGATTTTAACATTGTAAGTGTTTGCTAAATAATATATTATAAATAGTTTTTATTTTTCATATTAGTAGATGACTTTTATTTTTAGTTGGATTTAATTTTTAAATGAGCTTTATATAAATATTTCTTTTTATAACTACACATTTTGTAACTTACTTGATTGACTTTCAAAAGCTTTTATTGTTGTACAGGAAAGAGCTAGACTATTTTTTCTATGATAAGCTAAAAACTTACTAAAGTAACATTTTAATAATTTGCATTTTATAGCTGACACTTTTTTTTCCTAATCTCTTATTATTGAATTAATTTTTGCAATATTTCAAATTTTATTCATGGCTTTTTAATAACAAAAATTGTGATTATTGTTTTAAATTTGTATTTAGATACAATAGATAATTGAGTGTGTGTCTTTTTGTAGCTAAAACAAATCAGTTTAATAAAGTCAAAATAAACAAAAATTTTTTAAGAGGTAAAGTGCGTGTACATAAAACGTTTATACCCACTGGATTAACTGATAAAAGCTTTAATTTATTTTAAGTATTATACTTATATTTTTCAAATTTCAACTTGTATGCTTGATATGCTTGATGAACTCAGTTTTTTGAACTTGGTGCTTTTTTAAAGCAAATTGCTTTTCTTTGAGTAGTAAAACATTAAACCTGGGTCAAACTTAAACGATCGTTGTGATGAATTAAAGATTAAAATTGAGAAATGTCGTTTCTAAGTTGTTTTTAAAGATAGAAAAAAGCTTAAAACTTTTATTTATTTATTTTTTCTTGTTCTATCAAAAAAATTTGATATTAACACTTTTAAATTATGTATTTAAGTTGTTTCTTTTTTATTTCAAACTATTTGGAAAATATTTCACTTAGACAAGGTAGCTTTTAGAGAACTGACAATTTTTTGAGATGATCTTTCTTTAATTTTATACTTTTTCTTTTTAATTTAATAGCATTTTTGTGCTAGAGTTGGTAAATTTAAAAACTCTTGATTTTATGAAGCCGGTATTTTAGTTTTAAATTTATGTTTACTGTTAAGCATAATAATTTATGGTTTAATAATCTGTTGTTTACTAATCATTTTAAAAACTTTACAAGTTTATTAGTAAGGAGTTTGTAAGATTGTTTATTAATTTGGATTGAACTATCATAACTTTATTGCATTTTTAGAACCATCTACATAAAATAATTTCACTTTTGCGTATTATTATTTTTTAACTAAATCTACTTTCATTTTCGTTTGTTTTCATACCTTATTGACAGTTTTACCTAAAATTAACCATAATGTTTTTATTCATGTTTAACATATATTTTCCAAATTTTATTGTAAACTGAGGATTTATTTTTTTAGTGAAGCTTAGTTTGAAAAACAAAATCATTAAATATTTTAAGTCGTGATTTAAAAAATAAGTCAGATAGTTTTATTTTTAAAACAACTTCAACTATCTTACAACAATGAATAAAATTAAAAAAATTTTTTTTTTCAAATCGATGAAGAAAACTATAATAAATAGTTTTAATTCAGCAGCAACTTTGAAATTAAGCTTTTACAAAACTTGATTTTGTTAGAAAACTAAAATGAATTATTTTAGATATTTAAAATTAAATTATATATTATGAAATTTTAAAATAGATTTACTTTAAATTAAAGCAAACATATATCTAGATACATATAATTTTCAAAGTCTTATGGTATAAAATAACCAAAAATTTATCATAAAATAGGTTAAGTTTACTTATGTTATACTTATTATGTTAGTTTGTACATAAATACTATACAATATTTTTTTTATGTTACTGCAATGTTAAAAAACAGTTATAAATAGAAAAACAAATCATAAAAGTGTGTCTTTTTTTTAATAAAAATAAACGAAATGAAACGCAAACATAATTTTGATTAATATAATCACCACTTTTATGTGATATGCAAACAAAAAAAGTAAAAAAAGATTATTTCAATATTTTAACCATGTTAACAATGATTAAGCGGTTTTAAAAACAATCGGCTTTTTTGTTATTAAAGATGAAAGGTTTATTTCTTGAAATACTTTTTATATAGATATTCAAATAAATTGCTATCTAATTTTGAATTAACAGTTTAGTACTTAGCTAGCTAAACATCGTAAAAATATACAGTTGTTATTTTAAAACTGTAAGTATAAGGAAAAACTACAATACAACTTCCAATACAAAAAGTTCGAATAAAACTAATTTCATTAGTGTAAATTTTCTTGAGAAACTGTCGAATAATGCAGAGCTTGTAGTATACCCTTCATCGATTAGAAACAACCTGTTACCCATACTAACTGTAGCACGACTGCACCTTTTTGTAATCACATCAAGTATATAAGTTCATTTATTTTCTTAGTAATCATACTTTTCTACTAATATTAAATAATGGTAGCTGTTAAGACATCCTGCAAGAGCAATTTTACCTTCGAATACTGTACTAATTGCACAATAACTTTCCGACATTCAAGTTTGATAGTTTACTCCAGCGGTTTGCATTTATGTCGTAGGCGTATAACACTATCTGTACTCTAAAAAACCACTATAATATCTCCCTCTTAATAAAAAAAAACAAGTTATTAGTGAACAAAAAGAACATTAAATTTGTTCTTTACAACAGTGACCACTCACTTACTGAATACTTTATACTTACTGATTGTCTTTTTGTGAATAAATTTTAAACTGAATATCGTAAATTTAGAATCAATGTTGTATTCTATATTCGATAGCAAGTATATCAGAGTTTTTAAAAACCAATTTGAAAGAGTTGTAGGGTGGCACCTCATTGTAATATTTAGTTACCTCAAAATTTGGGAATTTAGCATCTCTGACACAAGAATTAAAATTTCATTTTTTTGCTGTAGGTTGTCATCATTTTGAGTCCTTTCAATAAATAACAAACATTTGAAGCATTGAAAACAATAACTATTTTGATACAAGTTACGAGTTTTCCACTGGTAAGGTTTTTGATAGAAACCGATAGACTAGCAAAACAAAAAGTGCTCATTGTTTTTTAACTTAGTAAGTTGAAAAAAAAAGTTTAAGCATTGATTACAGTCTTTTAATATGTATATTGAAATTGATAGTATTTTACATTTTAAACACACAAAATGTTTTTAGCACATCTAAAGATTTTTACAATTGTTACTTATCATAATTAATAAAGTTTTATTTAAAATTCTTCTGAAAAGTTTAACAGATTAGAAAATAGATGTTCTTCTTTTACAACATATTTTTTACAATAAGATTTAAAATAGTTATACTGTAAGAAGTAATTTGTGGTTTATATTCAAACTTTATTTACTATAACTTAGAACTATTGTAATTTTAAAAAGTGGTAATTGAATAACATAAATCATCCATGTATGAAAAGTATGAAAAAAGAATACTTACAAATAAAATGGTTTTTTTAACACAAGTATACACAAATATTGAAAAGTTATAATAAAAATGTATTTATAACCTAATTTTTAAAGTAAAATTTTGTACCAAAATTCATTTTAGTAAAGTTAAAAAAGTAAATTTATTCAGTTCCCATAGTTTGTATTTAAATTTCGGTTTATTATCAACAAATAAAAAATAAACAAATAAAGTAAGTAACAACAACTTAAATGTTTAATATCTACATATAGTGTTGATACAACAAGTTAGCAAATACTTTTTGTTTAAAACCTTTTAAAACAATGTTTAAAGTGTAAGTATAAAACATACTTAAATTTATATTAAGCATAACAGTTTCAATAATCTCTCATATCTTTATTTATAATATTTCATGTTGTTTTCTGTTTCTAATTTACATTTAGTTTTAAATAAATAGCTTTATGTTTATTAATTCTTAAGTGATAGTTAATATGAATAGTTAAGGTATTTATAAGGATTGTTCATTATAACAATTAAAGAAGAAGGTTTGATATAATTTTTTTCAATTTTTTTAGCTTAAAAATAGACAATATATTTTTTTTTCGGCAAAAAGTATTATTAAAATATAAGTTCTCTACATCAAAATAATATATACATAATCAAGCTAAATAATAGTTTGTTTAAGTTAAAACTTCTTTATTGTAATTTATTACCTTATCCTTTTTAACTGTAAGCTTTAACTGTTTTTAATTTTTACTATATTATGACTGATTTAAAATACACTTAAACGCACTATTAAAGACACTGTGTTTATGTATATAAGCATTTATTAAGCTTTTAATGTATTTTTAGATCTTTATTATTTGAAGGTAAGTAAAAAGTTGTACTTAATTCTTTTATAACAGCCTAATTTCTGCTTAGTTTAAGTTATTAACCTTTTAAAAATAGATATTACTAACCAAGTTATTTAACTTTATTAAATAGTTATAAAAAAGTTTTTTATTTCATTTTAGACAACCGTATAAGGCAGATTAAGTTTGCAATTGTTTAAAAATGTTTTTTTGAGTTTTGTTAATAACTTAAAGATGTAGATAAAACGTTAGATTAAATAAAAACATTTCAATTTTGCTGTCTGGAATTATTAAAACTTTTTTTTATTTTTACAAGTTAAAGCTTGGTTTTACTTATGAATTTATTAAGTACATACTTTAATATTATCTATTTAAACTTCTTTTTAAACAGCTAGAAAGAGATTAGTTTTTTTTTACTTTAACTATACAACTGATTTACTTTAGTGAACAGAGTTTTTGTTTGGTTTTTGATTTGAATAAGAAATTATACTGAAATAGTAAACAGATGTAAACATATTTTAATTTTAGTAGCTAAAGAATTCAATAAAAAGTGTAATCTTTAAGTTTTTAATATCATCAAGTTTTGAAAAAATTGAAATCTAGAATTTTGACATTATTAAGTTTTATACAAAGTTTTTTATTATGTTAAAGATTTGTAAATTTATATTAACGTGCGATAAATAATTATTGTCAATTATATTTTTGTACTCTAAAATGTTTTATAGTTAAAAGAATAAATTTTGTAAAGAAAAGTTCCTATTCATTTGTTTTTTTTTGTAGCTATAATATAAAAATTACGTACAACTTGTGAAGTTGTTGTTTGAAACGTAAAATATTACCTATATTATAATATAATATGTAATGTAAACCTACTTGCTTTTTTTAATAATGTTTTAAAAATGAATTATTAGACTATTATATTTACATTTTTTCACTGTCTGTGGCGAATGTACTATAATAAAAACTATTTGACGGTTTTTTGTTCCCTGTTATTTAAAACTATAAATATATAAATAATTTTAGTTAGATTATTATGCACATACTTACTTTTATTTTATGTTTTTTATGAGTTTTTTTTTCTTCTTCCAGCTTTTTAGTATAGTTTTTATTTAAATCAGAAACATAATTTTCTATAGTTTTAACATAAATTCAGTATAGCAATAATCAAAAACGAACAAAAAACCTATATTGTTTGATAAGACTGCAATTTTATAATTAGCAGAGCATTGATATCTCTTAATCATTTGATCAGACTTTTGTTATGTTAAATAAAAGTTGTGTATAAAAGAAAAAAGTTGACGCTGTTTTACATAAAATCTACATTAAAAAACTATTAAATAGCTTGTTAGTTTTAAACTAACTCCTTTATACATTACTTTTATCAATCGTCTATCAACTGATATACAACTTGATGCTGAATAAAAGAAAATTTTGTTATCAAGATTAACTTACTTAAACAAATAATATTGCTTTATTGCTTTTTAAAAAGAGTTTAGCTTTCTGCTTGTAAAGTATTTGCTTACATATTTTTTTACAAAAACAAAAAGAAATTTCAAAATTAAGTTCAAATGCGAATTGCTATTTAGAGTATACGCACATGTCAAATAAGAAAAAAAAGTTTATATAAGTGAGTTCTACGTCAATAAATTTTAGCAATACGATTGCTTTTCAATTTATTAATAGTAGAGAAAACTTTTATCAAGGAAAGTTTCGTTATAAGTTAAGTTTTTGAAAAGTCAAATAAGAGTTGTTTTTTGTTAGTTTGAATTAAATAAATGTTTATTTAATACAAAAATATTGTTTTAGTTAGTGTTTATAATACCTGTACGACTAATTGTTTTTTTTTCTAAAATACTGTATGATCTTAGTAAAAACTTAAATAATACACAACATTTGAAATTATGTTTAACAAGTAAATTTATATTGTTATTGACTAAAATACTTAAAAAACTAGAAATAATACAGGAATTATTTAAATAAAATGTCTATATTTTTTATTTGAGCCGAAAATTATTCTTGAACCTTATAATTTTAAATTAGCTACTTTTTAACAGTAATAAGAAAAGAGACTTTAAATATCGGTTTCTTTTCTTGTCATATCAAATAAAAAACAGTAATAAAATTGTAAATTATTACAATAAAAATTATGGAAACTTATTCATGTAATACTTAAGTTTTTTATTTTGTTTTAACATGTTTTTCAATCCGAAATAGATGTTTTGTTTTTTTATGTATTTATATTGCATTGTTTACTGTTTATAAGCGCATAATCAAAACAAAATATAAAATACGGGTTGAAACATATGTTAAAACAAAATAAAAAGCTTATGTATTGCATGAATAAATTTACATAAACTATAGTGTATGTATTTATCAATTTATTACTGTTTATTTTTTACTTCGTGAAGTTGTATGTTTGTACTTTAATTTGAAAAAAAAATATTTTGTTCTAAATTTTAACAATGTGTTTTCAGTCTTATTTAAAACACACGACTTTTGTTTTTAGTTAGTTTACTTTATTGTGAACTTAATATTTTATCACCTTTATAAAAAACAAAATATATTGACCTATTAAACAGTTCAAAACTTTTTAAATCATATCTAACTTACTTAATGATTACTTTGTTTTAAAACAAACTATATTTATTTTATAATATAGTTATTCAGTCAAAATTTAACTTCGATGACTTATTGACCTTTAAAAATTTTTGTTTTTACTATAGATTATTGGAAAATAAAGTTTGATTTTTTTAAGTTTGTATAGTTTTCCAAGGTACTTTGTTAGTTTCAATATTTAAATCAAAGTTTAAAAAAAGTCTAGTCCTAAGTAGCCTGTTCATCTAATAAAAAGAACAAATAAACTGCTTAAAAAATAAATTTAAGTTTGTTCGTAATAATATACTTAAGTTAGTCGGACTGTTGTCATAAACAAAGTTAAATTGACAGATTTCAGTAAGTACAAAACTTTATTTTACACAAGTTTTTTACAGAATCTTTTAAATGTTCGGTGTACTTTTAAAAAATATCATGTTTACAAGCCTGATATCACTAGTTGCATGTCGAAACATAACTGTGCATTACTCACGACGTTAGTTTAACTTTTCTATAAGTAAAGTAGTCAGAAAAAAAGTCAATTGCTAGTTTTTCACTACAAACACAGATACACTGAGGTATGTTGACCGACCGGTGAACTTTTTCCAAGCCGAAGATTTGTGCAAATCACTTGGTTTGCACCTTGCGTTGCCGGTAGATGTAGAAATTGCTTACAAAAACGGTTTGCACAAGTTGGTTACATTTTTGCTTTAGAAAAAGTATCTATTGTAACTTAAATATGCATTTCACAGTTAATTTAAAAGAAATCATTTTTTGCCAATGTTATTTTCAAATCATTGGCTCCTAGCAGAACTAGTATGACATTACTAAGGTAGAAAGTTTTTCTATTTTTCTATATTTATAATTAAAATCTTAACTTAAAAGAAACAAGTATTTTTCTACCAGAAAAACTTTAACTATTTACTAAATAAGTAAAACATAGCTATATTTTTCAATTAGTAACAAACTTAATTAAGTTATAAAAGTAATTACTTACAATGTTCTTAACAACAGCATTTAGTGATTAATTTTCTTATTTACTTTGGTTTAAACCAGCCGTTCTAAGCTCAATGTTTTTTATGTAAGATAAAAAATGTTACAAACTTTAATGTTTTTTTTTATATTTTAAATATTTGAATCCTATAAGTAGTAATAGTTTAATTTTTCTTACCAAGAATTTTTTACTCAAAAGACTTTTACCTGTGTTTATTAACTTATTTTCAGTGTTTATAGAGCAGTCATTTTAGACACTTTCAGTACACATCTTATCTTTATAATTAACTCTTAGGTCCTTTACAACTCTAATAAAATCTTTATATGTATTATTATAAATAAAGTTGCGTGTACGGATGGCTGGCCACGTTGAGAGCTGTGAGATCACCCCAGGATGAGAAGGGACCGTTAAAGTGTCAAAGTGAGGGCAGGGGGTTAATTTACAAGCGACCTCAGTCACGTGACGTCTTGCCGGGAGCTTACTGCACCACCAGGAAGCGTTAGTGACGTCATACTTGTTTCTTGTATAGGGTTAAATTAAAAAGAAAAGTTTGACAGCTCACAAAACTAAATAAAGTCGACCAGCGTGTTAATGGTATAATATATAACTCTAGCTAAGTATTTTTTGTGTTCAAAACTAAAAAAAAAATTGAATAAAATTATTAACGTTTTTTATTGGAGTGAATAAGTTTAGACTTATAACACGTTAGATCCGTTTAGTCAACATTTTAAACAAACTTAGATTAATCACCAACTTAATGAAACATTTTTTAGCATAAACTTCTGCTATGACTCTAAACCAAACCTGACACTTTTACAATCACAATTTAAAAAACAGACTTTCGCACCGGCAAGTTCAACAGGAACAACGAGAAAGTGTTCAACTTGTGGATGCGGCCCGACCTGTCCGGAATATTCAACCTGAGGCAGGACCTGGGGCGCAACTTCAACAAGAACATAGTGAAGAACGTGCGAGCCATCTACCCGTGCTGCAACATTTACAAGCTGGAAGGAGCGGATGGTCCTGATGGTGCCAGGGTCACCGATGTGGTGTCCAGATTGTTAGCAAGTTGATTATATTAACAGCTGCAACAAGATGCATTTTTTTCATTCACTGCTTTGTTCAATTTCGGATAAAATTTACGGAGTTTAATATTTATACTTAAATGTTAAAAGAATACAAAAAAATGTGAAAATTTTCTTAAATTTATTCCTTTTTGCACAATCTTTTTGTATTGGATTTTACTTACTTAATATTTAGATGTTCAAAATGTTAATTAACAAAATATATTTAAAAAATTTCATTAACAGCTTCGTTGAACTGTAGCTAACACTTTCACAAACCTGTTACACAGATCAGCGGAGGAAGTAAAAGAGCTTCAGCATCTCACTACCCGGTATTTCCCTGAATCGAAACCGAAAATAGTGCCTCACGTGCACATCAGCTACGAAGCCATGATCACTCTGAAGGGCGGAAGTGTGAACAGGTGACAAAAGTTTTAAAATGTTATAAAAAACTTTAATTATTTTAATTTTAGTTTTTTTATTAGTTTAAGATCAAATAATCACCACACGTTTTTAATTTTTTCTTATCTCGAAAAACTTAGTGCTAAACTAACTTAAATCTAACATACAAAAGCACTTAACACTTTGCTTTTTTTTTATTTCGGAAACTGACATCCTTCTACTTGTTTTTTAATATCTATCAGGTCTGCAACTATTGACGATCTTGTTAACAAAACGGTTTTAGCTGGCTGGGACGGATTAATCATTGATTACGAACCTAGCGAAAGCTACACTGTAGAACACGCACAGCTTTACTGCGTTAGTTAAAAATGCTAAATGACTTCAATATCAGCTTTTTATGTTTGATAAATTGCTTCTTTGTCTTCAACTTTCTGTTATTCAAGTAGCTTGCAGTTCTTTTTTTACCGAATTTCGCTTTTAACAGAGACTTTCTCGATGCATTAACCTCGAAAATGCACGCTCATGGAAAAGAAGTTGACTTTTGTATTTCAGATTGGGGAATTTTAAAGGTTGGTCACACAAATATATTTTGATAGCTAGCATTCAATTTTAAATATTTAATAACAATAATTAAAAGTAGCTAAAGTAAAATTTTAAGAATAACTTTTTTTTTTGATTTCAAACTGGTTTTAGTATCAATTGTTTGTTTGAAGATTATACTTTTACTATGTAGGGGTCAGTTACACATCTTGTAAGCCCGTATTTCTGAAGTGATAAACATTATAATCTTTTAAATACCTGAAAACGTAATAAATAAGTAATATTAGCTTTGTGTTTGAACAATAATGCGAAGACCTTCGATTTACCTTAAACAAAAATACCATCTGACTTTTAAACCATTAAAACCAAAATACAACTGTGTAACTTGTAGCTTTAAACTATATAAGTTTTCATTTTACACTAAATCTTTTTAAGCGGATTTTAAATTCCAACACAAAAAACACAAGCTTTTATAATTATAAATTTTAATTTAGTTATAAGAGTAATATTTTAAAAAAGCATTTTTAAATATCTAGCAAGTAAAACATAAACTTTAATGGGTCATAAGAAATAAAATTTACATTTGAATTTGAAAATAAGTTTGTAGTTTAATGATTTTTCATTCTTATTTTCTAATTTTTGTAGTATTACGGTGTTTACAACAAAACAAAAGTTGACTATTTCGCAACAATGGGGATGACTTATTATGGAAAAAACGTAAAAAAGAATATCAAAAACATCAAAAAGTTAAAGAAAGAAATAAACATGGATCGGTCAGCTGTAAACTGTTTTTTCTTAAAATAATTGAAACTAGTTACATAAGAATAATTGAAAATTTTTATTTATTTCAAAAAAATCAAACTAAACAAAACTTTAAACTTCTCTTATATTAAATATGCAAATTAACTAGAATAAAATACTAGATAAATGCAAACCTTATAGGAATTTGGTACCTCATGATAACTTATAAAATTTCATGTATCATGTATACACTCAATTTAATTTTCCAACTTTTGCAAACTCAGGGTGCAAATCGGCATCAAGTCGAAAATGTACGTGCTGCCCAACGTGTCGGGAAGCAAAATTAACAAAGAAAATTTTTCCCAAACCGAGCGAGTGGAAATACAAGAAGCTGCACTACTTCGTCAAGTACCTGAAGAACAAGTCGGATGTGAAGCAGGTTCACATCTGGCCCGAGTCCTACGCATCCCGATCGCGGACTGAAATTTATTTTTACGAGATCGTTAGCAATATGGTGTGATAGAATTAGTCGACTTTTTATGTTCAAAATACTTTTTCAAAATTATTGTGTTACGGTTTATTGTTTCAACGTTTTGAGTAAAAAAAAATTTAAGTAAGTTAGAAAAAAATCATGTTTATTTAGAATACTTCTAACAATTTTTTAAGCTAAAAAACATTACTGATGCTATTTTCTGCTTTGTTCTATTTTATTTTTATTTTATTTATTTGAAACTTTCATATATGCAGATTTGCTTTTACAATTCCATTAAGATTAAACTCTTTTAAAACATTTAATTTTGTTAATTTTGATTTCAAAATCAAATGTAAAAAAAACTTTTTAAAAAGCTATTGGGTACTTTCATACTTGTATTTTTTTAACTAGAACGTGTTTTTTATGATTAATTTGGTATCTAAACTTTAGGTTTCCAAAACTCAATTAATGACAATATCTAG
This sequence comes from Thalia democratica, assembly GCF_965202585.1. Classification (NCBI taxonomy): domain Eukaryota; kingdom Metazoa; phylum Chordata; class Thaliacea; order Salpida; family Salpidae; genus Thalia; species Thalia democratica. Next base: position 55,567 of record NW_028139618.1, read on the forward strand.
CAGCTCATAGTAAATAAGAAAGTAGAAAGAAAAAATAAACGTGTTATTATGTAATTCTATTTAAGCTGGTTAATGTAAATTTTATATTTTATTCTCAATAAGTTTAAAGTTTAGTTTATATAAAATAATTGATATTTGAACCATTTTGAACAACTTAATTATGCAAAAAGTAGTATGTGTTTATGTTTAAAAAAAATGTAAATGTAGATAGATAACAACTTTTGATAATCGTTTTAAAACTTAAAAACAAAATTGAATTATTTTACAACACACTGTTACATAATATACAACTTAACTAAAACTTTTGTATAGTGAGTTTATAGTACTGTTGATATACTAGAATCATTGTGATTGAATGAGAAGTATTATATTTAAGATCCCGATCTTTGTTTATATTTAGTTGTACTAAACTTCTGGCTGCTTAAAATTGAAAAAGGTTAAGTTGAAAACTTAAACAATTTACTTTTACATTTAAAGAACAAAAACAACTTTTATTCCTATAGTTACTGTTTAAAAAATCCTCAATTTAGTCAAATAAATCAATTAAACTGAATTTGTAATTTTTGAGAATTTTTGTTCATTAATTCCTAGCAATGCTTTTGAATAACTAGTTTTGTTTACAAATAACTTTTAGTTAGATGGAAAAATTGAAATAAAAAACTACACTAAAACAACAGTTTACCGAGGGTAGTTCTAAGCTTTTAGTGTCGGAAAC
>NW_028139619.1:0-56235 GCF_965202585.1 Thalia democratica
CTACACTGTGAGTTATGCGCCTGTGAGACCAACAGGCATTTGTTGATACTCAACTAAATGCGTTAGTAAAATCAACACTGTGTTTGTATTGTAGTAATGAAGTAAGTGTTTATACGATGCTATAAAACCATTAAATAAAGGACATAAAATAGCTAAGTAATATTGCTTGTAAAAAGCGTTTCTTTACATTATTTTAACATCAAAAACACTTTTAGACAAAACTACAGAGTAAGTTTGAAACTTGATAAAATTTAACGTGTGACAAATTGAGTAAAATAAAAATATGCTTTTTACAAGGTTATAAAGTATATTTCATAGCATGGGGCATTAAAAGCTCAATTCAAAACAGAACTTACTTTCATTAAAAGTGACGCGTTCGGGACTCGAACCCAGTACCATATGAGCTGTAGTAATTTCTGCTCAGGAATTATACCTCTAGACCAGGGGTTGGCAAACTGCGGCCCGCGGGCCAAATGCGGCCCCTTAAGTCAAAATCTGCGGCCCGCGAGCTCCTTTCAGCAAAAAATATACTGTTTAAAAAGAATAGAAATTTTATTTTTTGTAATAAATACTTACATTTAAGCTCTGAATTCAATAAAAATTCTTTATTAATGGTCTAATATTACTTAATTTGATAATTTTTTTTTACTGATTACTGGATTCTTTTTAAAAAAATACGGCCCTCAAAGGTTTTTTTCTAAATAGTGCGGCCCGCGAGCATATTTTTCTAAGAAAATTGGCCCGCGAGTCACATAAGGCTGACGACCCCTGCTCTAGACCGAAGGCGAAACGTCCGGTAGAGCATTAAAGCAGATGCTCCACCTAAACAAACTAATAAACTAGTAATATAATTAAAGTATTAAAGTTTTTGTTTCTTATCTAACTTTTGTTAACAATGTAATGTTTTTGTCTCACTCAACTAGTCCTGAAAATATTATGTTAATAAGTAATTCTTCAATGCTTGTAAATTTTCCGAACCACGCGTCTTCACTGCCCTAGTCCAATGGATCACACGTTATTGACCATTTTTTTATGTTTACAGAATCACTACATGCGTTGTAACTTGTAATTTAAACTGATGATACACATTGCTTCAAAAAATGTTAAACTTGTTATAACAATAATTAGTTACTGGTAAAAACACAAACTAGTATTGAAAATTTAGCTCGGCTTCGGTTAACTTTTAAAAACAGACGGTAGTGCAATTTCGTATGTTTAAAGATAAAACATTTAAATTTTTTGTAATTATTAAAATTAATTTATTTTATTTTTTCTAATTAATTAAATTAAATTAACTATAGCCTATAAACGTAGAAAAAAAAATAACACATGAACTAAAATAACAAATAAGTTTTCTTACATTAAAAAACATTGTTTTTAATCTATTACTTAAAATACTATGCAGGTTAATCTTGTTTAAATTAAATATCTATGAAATAAAACCTTCATGTTTTTGTATAACAAATTTTATTCAAGATTATAACAACAACTTAAGTACATTTGATTATAATGACCACAAACAAAATAGATTGAAGTTGTAAAAATGAAATTTAAGGCAATACTAGAATACAAATTTTAAAATAAATAACTGTAATACTTTTAAAACTTTCATTAAATGAAAACTTTGCAAAAAAAAACAAATTTTAATGCTTGTTTTTGCACATAAAACAACTAGAATTATTTCGTCAATTATAAATGTTTCAAATAGCTTCGTTATGTTTCAAATATAAGTTTGTTATAGTTCTGTATAAATTATTTTTATTTTCCTTTGTTTTTCTAATTGCTCAAGTAGATAAATATTAAGTATACTAAAATCAAAAATCGTCGTGTTTCTAATACATTTTTTGTGAAAAAATCTATTCATAATATAACTACGATAAACATACTTGATACGTTTTTAGATTAACATAAAATTTTATTGTATTTTGTTTTATAATTAGAAAAAAATATTAAAACTTATACTTAAAAAAACACTTAACGCACTGATCGTACATTTTAAAAACTTTAACTTATATTTATCTGCTCACAAAAATTAACAAGTTCAATTAACACAAGCTAACTTTCTAACTTTACTGATATTTCGAAAATAAGTTCTTCAGTTCCTAGGGGACTTCGTTCATCAAATTTTATTTTATTTAACTTTTTTTGCAGCTGGTTCTAAAAAATTTTCAGATGAATCATTTCATTATCCTCGTTACTTTCTAATGAACTAAAAGATGATGTATAACTTGTAGATGATGAAAAGTATAACTATCAGAAAGATAACTATAATCAGACCAATAAAACGTTTTAGACCCACTTTGAGTTGAATCACTTTCTAAATGATCCAAATTAGAAATTTCAAAAGATCTTTCGGCATTATCACTCAAGTTACACGCAGGTTTTGACGCTTCACTGGTTAAAAATTCTAAAGAATTTGACTCTAAAGTCCTCAGAGACTCTGAGACATTTCTATAAGTACTCGGACATCTAACACAGCTCAAGCATTTGTCTTTGCTTTTGTTGAAGTTCACTCTTCTGATCACCCACTTGTTTGTACCTGTATCGTAAACAAACACTTTGCACTCACTGAAACGGTAAACGTTTATTTTGTCACCCAAGCAGACACACTGACTGCCATAATCTCCAACTAATGGCGACTTGATTAGGGAAAATTTACCAGATAAATAATCTAAAACTTCACAGCTATTGTTCTTATATCCACCGATTATGAAAAGTTTATTACCGATACTACTCGCGGAATGACCGCATCTTCTTTTGATCATGTTAGGTAAATACGCCCATTTGTTTTTGTGGTGGTCGTATTCTTCCACTGATTTTCTATAATTTCCATTACTATTACATTCACCTACAGTCACGACAATTTTACCTCTAAAAACCGCCGAGGCAGCTTCTGTTCTGACCCATCTCATCGACGCTTTAATTTTCCATTGGTTACTTTTCGGATTAAAACACAAACAATCGTAAACAGGAATTCTGACTCGACGGTAATAACCAGCCCTTTGATTCACATAACTGATGAAAAATAGTTTTTGCATGAATGAACAAAGGGTAAAGTCTTTCTTATGACAAGGAATAGATGTCAGCTGTTTCCATTTGCTGTCGGAAAGAACATCAATAGAAGGATCAGAGTCAAAGTTTTGATCATCTGTAACATTATAAACATTTGATTCATCATTGCAGACTGGCACGCATGTTTTAATTTCAACATTGGAGGTAAACTTGTTAATTTTTCACCTTTCAGTTCCATCACATGCTCAGAAAGTCTTTCTGTTTTAGTATCCCGACGTCCGCATAAAACCACACCAAATTCTTGCTGGTCACAATACCTGTTTTGATACAAAAAAGAAACATCCTTGCATCGTAGTTCTAACTTTCCCGGTGCTTTACTTTTTAAATCAGTGACATTTGATGTTTGAAATATTCCTTTCTTTCTTTGCATTCTCCGAATTCTTCCTTTTGAGAGAACACGTGGTTTGCCCCGCGCAGGTCCCATTTTCCCTCGCGCCATGACAAAAAACAAATTTTACAGGTACAAAAAAAAAGGCCTGAAATGTTGCAAAAATATTATTAAATATATTTTTGTAACTAGAAATGTTTGAAAACAACAGACTAGTAACAAATTAAAGCATTTGAATTTTAGCAAAAACTGTTTTTAAACTTTTCGTGAACTTTAACTCGTATATTGCAGTATAAAGTTTAAAACAGAAATCATTTTCACTGAAATCGATTTGTATAAATTAATTCTACTAGATAAGCTAAGGTAGTTTTTTTAAATATAACTAGGTGAATAAATAGTAACGCATACCCTTTATTACATTTCTTACAACAAACACTAAACTGACAACTTAATATTTTACTAACTACATATATTGAAAAGTATTTTAATTTTAAGCTTGGATGAATTTTTAGAAACTAATCAGTTTATAAATAAGCAATAAGTTATGTTATTGTAATGCAAGTGTTACTTTTAGTTAGTATCTTAATAAGTTATTAAATTATTGTTTTACTTTGTTGAAAAAGTACTTTATCGAACAGTTGAAAAGTAAAGATGTATTAATAATTAATATTAATTATTTTATTTAAATGTTTAATATTTTTTGGTAAAATGAAATAAATTTCACAAATTTTCAACAAAATGGCAAGACTATGATAAAGTTACTTAGTAACAATGTAATTTTAATTTAGCTGAGTTAAAATTTGAAATAAACTTACTTAAAACTACATTAAATTATTTAATAATTACAATTTGTAAAACTGCATACACTTAGAGCTGTTTTTCAGAACATTTTATTCGGAAAATTTGTCTAAAAAGTATTAAGAATTTATTAGTAAGTATAATGTAAAACTAAAACGAAGTTAAAATTAAATGTTAAACATAAACATGTAAAAAGTCTTAAAATTTATACCGATTAAAAAAAAAATTGTATTTTTATATGTAAAAGTTTTGACAACCAAAAAAAATGACATTTTTTATGTTTTGTTAACATTTTAATTAAAATTAAGAACTGCTAAGATGGATAATTTCATTTATTGAAATGGTATTTTTTAGTTCAAACTTGTTTCATGTATGAAACGTAAACATGAGTAATAATTTTTCATAATTTTTTATTTAAATCAAATAAGGTTTTGAGAATAGTCTACAGGTATCAGCAAAATTTTTAATTAAAAAAAAATAGTTTGTCCATTAGTTACTGCAATTTAACTTAGTTTGGTTCACAACTATTTTGATTTCACAGTACTTATGTTTAATTTAAAAATATAATAATTTTATAAAATAGTTCACAACTCTCATAAGTGTTTTTTATTTTATTTATCTTTAATTTTTTTTTATATTACTTTTTTGTACATAGTGTCTAACTGAAATAGTTAAATTGTAAAAAAATAACAACTTCTATTAAACTGTTTAACTTTAAGCTTTTTGTTTAGCTTCAGTAGCTTTTAAAGTCAAAAAATAAATCAAAACAAAGTTTTTTTATTACGTTTTTGACATTTTTACGTTATTTCAAAGTATTCTCATTAACAAACAATGAACTTTTCTTAGGGTTGTTTTTAAAGATGATCGTTGTTTCCTTTTAAAACAAGCGATAACACTACTCAGACATTCTAAACTGTTATTTTTATGGCTTTTTTAATTAAATAAAATTTATTTAAATTTGTTCATGTAACTACGTGTTTGGAGCATAAACAGTTTTTTTAAGAAATTGATCAAGTAATCGTCAATTAAAAGATACTAACAATACTCATTTGTGTTCATTTAAACTCTTCGTACAAACTTTCAGTCGTACTTTGATGTTTACTTTTCGGTCTCAATTTTGTACTTGGTGATGAAGATTCACTTTCATTTGTACTTGTTGATCCAACTTTTTCATCTTCCGATGTTTTAATCTTTTTCGTCGGTGGTTGTTCCTGTTGACTACCTTGTGCTGCCGCCCTTTTACGCTGCTGAACTATAATTTCAGTTTGAACTTTTCTTTCACTTTCCTCTTTCTTTCCAGCCGCAGACAAGTAACTTGTTACGTGAGGTCCGAGGGCGGGTAGCGGATTCGCTCTCCTTTGCTCCCTAGCAACAGGCTTCATCCGCAAGGTCGTTACGGGAGGAGTGTTCGTAGTCATGGTAACACCTTGGTAACGGGAAAGCAAAGGTTGCTTGGAACGCATTAGTTGCTACAAATGCTTTGGTTACTAGTAATGCATTGGTAACTAGGTGTGTCTTGATTACTAGGATCACATTGGTTACTAGGAGTGTCTTGGTTACTAGGAACCAAAGTTGTGAAGTCTTCGACAACTAATTTCTAGAATATTTTCCTTTTTTAAGTCAGCATTTATTATAGGTTATGGCAACTATTGTGTTTGTTTAGGTAACATAATAAACGTTAACCGTTTTAATGAGCGCAAAGTGTATCTATACGACACAGATGAAAACAAATGGGTGATCAGAAGACTAAATTTCAACAAAAGCAAAGAAGAATGACTGAGCTGTGTTAGATGTCCGAGTACTTGTAGAAATGATGCCTCAGAGTATCTCAGGATTTCAGAGTCAAATTCTTCAATTCTTCCAATCAGTGACGCGTCAAGACCAGCTAGTAACTTGACTGAGTCTGACGAAAGTTCTTTTTAAAATTATAGTTTTGATCATTCAGAAAATGAGTTAATTGAAAGTTGGTCTCAAAGGTATTCTCGGTCTGATGATTATTCGTCGTCTGGTAGTTTTACTTCATCTGATAGACCATCAGAAAGTAGTGAGGATAGTAAAATCTATTTATCTGAAAGCTGTTCAGAACCAGCAGCAAAAATATACAAAGGAAATTAAATATGATGAACAAATCAGCTAGGTCCTGAAGAGTCACTGAAATGTCATGGTTAGTTTGAGTAATTAATTTTTTTTTACTTCTATAATTACTTAAAATATATGTTACAAAATTTGAAATGCATTCTCAAAGCATTAATCAAACTATGTTTTTAGTAGCAATTTTAATTTTTGTTTTTATGTCTAGCTGTCTAGTTTTGTCACTAATTTTTATAGTTATAAAGAAGTACCAAATATGTTTCATTACAAGTTTATCCGTTACAGTTTTTTATTGATCAAACTGTAAAAGAAAGACAGCATTTTTTGATAAATTATTTTTAATATTACTTGCGCAAGTTTGAAAAACTAAAACAAATAAAATACTTAGATTACAATACAACAACCAATTCTATGTAATAGCTGAGTAACAGCATAGAATAAAATAAAATTTAATTTTATGTGCTGTAAAAAATTTCAGCTTTTCGTAACTTTTGCTGTTCAAAGTATCTAAAAACTTATTTTGTTTTATTTAAAAATATTAATAACAACTGGTTTGTTTTCTAAAAATAATTATACATAATAGTATATCGAAAAACTTTAATTTAATTACAATATTTTCAAAGGTATTCGACTACAGACAGTGCTTATGGAACAGAATCAAACTGCATTGAAACAACTGTTTTCGTGTGCAAAAAGAAGATTTGCACTGTGGCATTTTTGTTTTTTTGTTTAGTATTTAGTTTTTGTTAAATGACAATTTTATAAGTGTTACAGTTAATTTTTTTTTATTAATCATTAGTTTTATTCTAGTCACAATTTAATTTCAAATAGAAAACTTAAATTAGTACTGTTTGTGAAATTTACAATTAAAATTAATTTATAAATTAAACATTCAAAGGTTTTGTTGAAATTAAGTTCATTAACAATAAATAAAACCTATAATGTGTAGCTTTTCAATGTATATTGTACTGATTTAAACGTGGAATAAAATTATGTTTTGGTTTTAAATAGTAAGTAAAAAAAAAGAAAAAAATGGTTCCCTTTTATTATCAATAAAAAAATCACATTTACTAAATTTCGTTATTCTATTATTTACTATATCATAAGATAATTATATTTTTTTATGATGTCACAGCTACTTAAAAATTAAAATAAACAGCAATGTCAATAGTAGTAGCATATGCAAATTTACAATATTGTATATGCAGTAACTTAGCCAAACACAACTAATTTTTTTCTGTTACGTCATAGTTATATTATAGGTCAACTTAAGTAACCGACGCTATTCAATCATCTAAAGTGGCTTGTTATTTGATCCCAAAATTACCTTGTTTTTATTGTAATGAAGTCCAAAAGTTCAGTATTGATTGTATTCTTTTTTCTTGAAAATGCATGTATGCAAAAAACGTGTTAATTGTTATTTTTTTATCTACAAAATGTGAGAATTAAATATATATACGCTCATTTTTCCATGCACGCTGAATTTTTTTACGCTTAGAAGGTTTACTATGGTGTTGATAAAAAAACATAAAAAAATAAATAATTAATTTAAAAAAAAAAACTAAATGAATTTATTAAATGAATCTTTAAAACACCTTTTATAAATTATAATAATAATAGCAAAAAAATATTTATATCTTAAAATTTTTAACCGTTGATTTTCGATTTTTAATAACATCAAAATTTCAACGAATCAAAACCCTTCAAATCGCCTTGCGTAAACTTGCATGACTTTTGTTATGGATGGAATATTTTAGTTTAGTTTGAATATTAAATGCGCTAAAATCTTTGTTTTTTTTTTTTAAATTTCAAAAGATAAAATCCAATTATTTTTTGCTATTTCCAGTTGCGGGTCCACACTACACTGTGAGTAATGCCACTGTTAGACCAACGTGTATTTGTTGATACTCAACTAAGTGTGTTAGTAAAATCAACACTGTGTTTGTATTGTAGTAATGAAGTAAGTGTTTATACGATGCTATAAAATCATTAAAATAAAGGACATAAAATAGCTAAGTAATATTGCTTGAAAAAAGCGTTTCTTTAAATTATTTTAACATCAAAAACACTTTTAGGCAAAACTACAGAGTAAACTTGAAACTTGATAAAATTTTATGTGTGACAAATTGAGTTAAAAAAAAATCTGCTTTTGACAAGGTTGTAAAATATATATTTTATATCATGAGGTATAAAAGCTCAATTCAAAACAGAGCTTAAGTGACGCGTACAGCACTCAAACCCAGTACCATATGATTTGTAGTAAGTTTTTCTTAGGTATTTGCACTGTAGACCAGCAAATATCAAGCTGCGGTAAATTCCCTCGTTTTAGGGAGTAATTTTTTTTTAAATAAGTTGTTTGAATTAATGTTTATTAGTTGTCTTTTTAGATTTTAAGTAGGTTTTGAAATGTATTTTTTTAAAGTTAATATTCTCTATAAGTTTTACGTTTTTTTTTTATATAATAAGCTTAAAGTTCAAAAAAATCTAGTTTTTATCTTCTGAACTTCTGAAAGTTAAACATTATTATGTAAGTTGGGGGTAACCTTGGTAATTACAGTCCAAAAAGAGGTAAAACATGAAAAAAGGTTAAAAACCGCTGCCTTAGCTAGCGTCGGTTGGACCATTAAAGTAAATGTTCCACCTAAACAAATTTATAAACTGGTATTAATATAAGTTGTTATTTTTTATTTTACTTTTGTTTACGGTCGATTTGTTTTAATCTTTTTATCTTACTTCACTACTTCTGAAAATTTAGAACTAAGCAGTAATTTTTAAAAATACTTGTAAATTTTCCACGCATTGTCACAGCTTTAGTCCAGTGGTTTGAGTTGTCACATTTTTGACCGTTTTATATATTTATATGAACACTACATGCTTTGTAATTTGTATTATTTTCTAAAACATATTGCTTCTAACATGTTTAACTTGTATTTAAAACAGTAAATAGTTACTATCAAAAACGCAAACTGGTATTGAAAATTTAGTTCGGTTTCGATAAACGTTTTTAAAAACAGACGGTAGTGCAATTTAGTATGTTTGAAGATAAAGCATTTAATTTTTTTGTATTGAGTAAAAATTAACACATGAATTAAAATAACAAAAAAGCTTACTTACATTAAAAAACATCGGCTTTTAATCTAATACTAAACAATACTATGCAGGTTAAACTTGTTTAAATTAAATATCTATTTCAATAAAAAAAAATTCTTTATAAAGTTTATTTTCAAAAATATAACATCAACAGAAAAACTTTTGATTATAATGAACACAAACAGTATAAATTAAAACTGTTTAATAGAAACCTAAGTTTATAATAGCATACAAACTATAATTAAAAAAAGCACTTGTAAAACAAAAAAGCAAAAAATCTAAGAATCATGCTTCTTTTGCACATGAAACAATTAGAATTGTTTCGTCAATCAAGAATGGTTTCAATTTGTTTCAATTTATTTTAAAAATAATGACTGCAGCATCATAATAAAAGATTTAACTAAAATGAAAAAACTAGTGACTAAGTCAGGCAGCTATACACAATAACAAAATTTTAAGTTATTACTAAAAAAATAGTTCGATTAATGCTTTGAGAATTTATTCTGAAGTTTTTGACATACATTTTATGTCTTTTGGAAGATAAATAAGTTTTAATTACTCAAACTAATCATGACATTTCAAAGACTCTTCAGATCCTAGCGGATTTTTTCATCAAATTTAATTTCCTTTATGTCTTTTTGCTGCTGGTTCCGAACAACTTTCAGATAAATCATTTACATTATCTTCATTACTTTCTGATGAACCATCGGTCGGAGATGTATATGCAGAAGAACTATCTGACAGAGAATACATTTCAGACTCACTTTGAGTTGAATCACTTTCTGAACGATCTGAACTTTCGCCAGATTCACTTGAATCGTTTGCTGGTCCAGACACTTCATTGTTAAAGTTTTCTGAAGAACGTGACTCTGAAACCCTAAGAGACTCTGAAACATCATTTCTACAAGTAGTCGGACATCTAACACAGCTCAGCCAATCGACTTCGTTGTTATTGAAATTTAGTCTTCTGATCACCCATTTGTTTGTACCTGTATCGTATACAAATATTTTGCGCTCATTAAAACGGTAAACGTTTATTTTGTTACCTAAGCAAACACACAGGGTGCCATAATTTTCAACAGATGTCGACTTGATGAGAGAAAATTTTCCAGAAAAATTGTCGAAAACTTCACAGCTATTGTTCTTATATCCACCGATTATGAACAGTTTGTTACCCATACTACATGCGGAATGACTGCGTCTTCTTTTGATCATGTTAGGTAAGTACGTCCATTTGTTTTTGTGATGATCGTATTCTTCCACTGATTTTCTAGAATATTCATTAATATATTTACCTCCAGTAACGACAATTTTACCTCGAAAAACCGCCGAAGCAGCTTTTGTTCTGACCCGTCTCAAGGACGCTTTGATTTTCCATTGGTTACTTTTCGGGTCATAACATAAACAATCGTTCAAATAAAAAGGAGTTTGGCTACATGTATATTTATGTGATTCTCCTATGACACCACTAATGAAAAAAAGCTGTTGCATAAAAGAACAAAGGGTGAAGTCCTTCTTATAATAAGGAATAGATGTCAGTTTTTTCCATTTGTTTTTGGAAAGAACATCAATAGAAGGATCATCGCTAAAAAATTTATCATCTGTAACATTATAAACATTTGATCCAATCACTACAGACTGACAGGCACGTTTTAATTTCAACATTGGAGGTAAACTTATTAATTTTTCACTTTTCAGTTTCACTACATGCTTTATGAGTCGCTGTGGTTTAGTACTCCAACCTCCGCAAAAAACCACACCAAATTCCTGCTGGTCACAATACCTATTTCGATACAAAACAGAAATATCCATGCCTCGTAGCTCTAACTTTTCCGGTGCTTCGCTTGATTTTAAATCAGTAGCATTTGATGTTTTAAATATTCCTTTCCTTCTTTGCATTCTCCTTATTCTTCCTTTTGTTTGAACAGGTTTCAAGCGTGATGATCTTCCCCGCCAGGCCATTTTACCTCGCGCCATGACAAAAATAAACTTTACAGATACAAAAGGCCTGAAAAAGATTTGTTAAATTTATTATTAAACCAATATTAACTAGTATTCTTTTAGACTATATTGTATTTAAAGTACTTAATATTAGTTTAAAAAGTTTACAAAAATTCTTTTGAAGTTTGTCTTGTATATTGCAGTATAAAATTCAAAGCAGAAATAATTTTCACTAAAACTGATTTGTATAAGTTAGTTCTATTCAAATATGGCTAAGGTTTTATTTTTTAAATATAGCTAGGTGAATAAATGATAACGCATACCATTTATTACATTTCGTACAACAAACAATCAACTAACATTTTAATATCTTACTAGCTACTTATAATCATGAAAAATACATTAATAACTTAGATAAATTTTTGAAACTTTTTTTGAAAATTGAAAATCTACATTATTTCATCAAAGTGGTAAGAATATGATAAAGTTGTTAAATAACAATGAAATTTAAATTTAGCTTTGTTAAAATTACAAAAAAAAATACTTTAAACTACATAAAAATGTTTAATAAATATATTAAATAATATTATTAGTGTTGTCAATTTGTAAAAGTATATACATATGAAGCTATTTTTTAGAAGTTTTTTATTTTGAAAAGTTTTCTAAGAAGTATTCAGAATTTATAAGTAGAAGTATTATTTCATAAAATCGTATTTAACTTCAATTGTAAGACTAAACTGGAGAAGTAATTTAAATTCTCAACATAAACAAGTAAAAATTATTAAATTTCTTTTCTATTAATAATAAATATTTTTTGATATGTAAAGTTTTAACAACCAAAAAACAAATTGAACTTTTTTTGTTTTCGTTAACATTTTATCTAAAAGTAAGAACTATTGAGGTGGATAATTTTTTTATGTAGTTAGTATTTTTTTATTTTAAAACTCTTTTATATTTTTTTTTATTTCTCATTACTTATCTTTAATATAAAAATAAATAAAGTTGTATAATACTAACAATTCTAATAAAAACCCTATATTTTTTTCATGTTTTATTGTTTTTTTTACAATTTCTTTTTACAATAACAACATAGTGTTAAAATGAAATAATTATATAGTAAAAAGTAACAACTTCATGTTAAACTGCTTAAGTTTAAACTTTTTATTTAGCTTTATTAGCTTTTTTAATCTTAAAAAAATAAAACAAAACATTATTTTTACGTTTTTGACACTATTAAGTTATTCAAAAATATTTCCATTACCAACAATGAACTATTCTTAGGGTTTTTTAGGAGCTGTTCGTTGTTCCACTTTAAAATAAGTTTTGAAACTACTTAAACTTTCTAAACAGTTACTTTAATGACTTTTTTAATCAAATAATAGTTATTTAATGTAAATACGCGTTTGGAGATTAAACAGTTTCAAAATAAATTGCTCAAGTAAACTTCAATAAAAAGATATTAACAACACTTAAATAATGTATAAACTATGAAAAAATTAGAATGCTTCTGAGCTCATATACAAAACAAGCATTCACATCATGCAATTTTATTTATTTGATCACCTTTTACTTTTAAAACAAACAGGAAATTTTACTTATCATATTTCAAATTTTCCAACATTTTGTCAAGAAATCAGTTTTTAATTTTTACACCTTATTTAAAAAATCTTTGGGGCCATTGCACAAATTTAGGGACCATAATCAACAAAGGGGGGGGGGGGCGTGAGTAGTAAAGGGGCCATAGGGGGCGATAAGACCATAACTTGAATCCCACACTAGATATTCTGGAGTTTGGGATAGAGCAAAAAAAAAGGTCTCACGCTTATTTAATTGTAGTTTTTTAACTTATACTATATATAATAAACAAAATGTACGAAATCTAGGTGGCCATAATTTGAATCTTACACCAGATATTCTGCAGTTAGTGATGAAGAGCAAAAAAAAGTCTCAGGCGTATTTAATGGTAGTTTTTTGAGAAACCTTGTCGTTGAGTGCCACCACAGTGTATTTTTATTTCTTTAAAGGTGGTCGTACGAAAAAAAATGTGGAAAATCCTGTTCTACCTTCACTAATGTATGAATATGTTATGCTTATTTTATTTGAATTCATATTTTAAATTTGTTATAAAACAGTATTACTTTTCCTTTATGAAAGAAATAAAGCTTAATACATCATAGCAAATATTATGATAGTTATTGTACAATTTATTACTTTAGAAATATTTTTGTTACAAAGTATTACGGTATACCATCTAGTTGCAAATAAAACAACTATTTTGTACTTAAAGTTTATTGAGCAATGCTTTTAAAATTAAATAAATTCCTTTACTTACAAAACAAACTAATAGTTAATTTAAGACGCAAAACAAAAATGAAATAACTAAATAATTTAATCTCTAAAGCATCGCTCAACCAAGTTATAACATTAAAAAAGATAGCTACTGTTAAGTTTAAGGGCTAAAACAAATTCAAAACTGTAAAAAACCCACTTTTGGTTTGGGGTCAATTATTCACTTAATCCTTATCGGCTAATCTACTACTAATTCGTACCGTTAAAATTGAATAAAAATGTGAAGTTATTGTCTTAAATTAGCTAACAATTAGACTCTTAGTTTATAAATTACTCTTTACTATTATTTTTTTATTGGTTGTTTAATCATATTTTTGATTTTAAATAGTATTTTTTTATTGATAACCAGAATTATTTTAAAATAACAGCGACCCTCGAAGACTTCTTTCTATGCAATGCGGCCCGTAAGCAACTTTTAAGAAAACTTGTATGCGAATTTTAACGGCTGCCGATCCCTGTTCTAGACCAACATTTATAATGACCGAATAATTAGTTTAATATAATCACTACATGCTTAGCGACTCATTATATATACGATTTACGGATCAAAAGCTATTTCTTCTCAAAGTGTTATAATTGTGTAGATAATAGTAAGCTACTGGAAAAATTCTTATTATAAAAGCAGCAAAACTGATGTTTATATTTAGTTTGGTTTAATTTCATATTATTTATTAAACCACAACTTTTTGTTATGTATTGTGTCATTTAAGTTTGTTGTAGCAATTAATGTTAAATACCTGAAGCGAAAATCCGTAGTAAAAAACTAACATAGAAACTAGAAAAAAATGTCTTTAATAATTAAAATAGTAATAAATATGTGTACTATTCAGGCTTATCTTGTTTAAATTTAAAATGTATTAAAACTAAAATTAGATAAATTGAAACTTTTTGATTTACATATAACAGTTTATTTTCAAAAATTTAACATTTATGTTAGAAATTGAACAGGATAAAAATTGTAAACACTTAAACCTAATTCATACAAAACTGAAGATTTTTTTTTCTTTTGAATTTTTGTTAATTAAATAAATAACTACATATAAATGCTAAAAATTGTTTTTGAACTATTTTAGAACTTCAAGAAATATGAACGTTTTTTCAAATAGGTCTTTTTACATAAAGCATTAACTTTAACATTATAAAAAAACTAACACACTAATAATTTAACCAGCTTATGAAAATAAACAAATATCAATCTTGCATAAATATAAACTCAAATGCTCATTTGTGTTGATTTAAACTCTTCATTGCACACAAACTATCAGTCGTACTTTGATGTTGACTTTTTGTTCTCAATAGGGTTTTGTGACGTACTTGCTGATGAAGACTCACTTTCATTTGTATTTGTTGACGATTCGACTTTTTCATCTTCTGATGTTTTAATCTTTTTCGTCGGCGGTTGTTTCTGTTGACCACCTTGTGCTGCCGCCCTTTTACGCTGCTGAACTATAGTTTGAACTTTTCTTTCACCTTCCTCTTTCTTTTCAGCTGGAGACAAATAACTAGTTCCGTGAGGTTCAAGGGCGCCAGGTAGCGGATTCGCTCTCCTTTGCTCCTTGACAACAGGTTTCATCCGCAAGGTGGTTACGGGAGGGGTGTTCGTAGTCATGGTAACACCTTGGTAACCATGAAAACTGTGGTGACTTGGAACGCCTTGGTTAACTGGAGTGTCTTGATTGCTTGTAACAATTTGGTTACTAGGAGCACCTTGGTTACTAGAAGCTACTTGGTTATAAGAAGCACTTTGGTTACTAGGAGCTTCTTTGTTTTTAGGAGTACCTTTCTCACTAGATATATCTTGGTTAGTATGAGAATTATTGTCACTTAAACTTGAAGGCTCATTGTTGTTAGTGGAGCTGCTTGAACTCATGATACTAATTTAACAAAAAAATTGTCTGTAGCAAGATATATTGTAAATTATTTCTACTTTTTAAACGTTTTATTTTTGTTATATTAAACAGTAGAAATAAATGTCAAATAAATGTATTGTTATGATGTTTAATTTTTATGCAAGATTTATTATAAATTATTTCTCTTATGCTTTAAAAATTATAATGCTTCACTAACACATGTTGGGAAATATTGAAGGCAAAAAATTGTATTTCAAAAGGACTTAAAAACAAAAATAGGTGAGGTTGGTTTAAAGTAAATTTTATCAGTGTTAATTATTAGTTATTAAATTAAGTTTACTTTCATGTTTGCTAACAATAAATGTCATTTTAAATTCTTAACTCTTTTTGAAAAATAAATTTAAAAAATTTCTTATCAAACAGCAAAACCAAAATATAGTTAGTCATTTTTGTGTTATAAAGTTAAAAGTACTAACTCTTCGTAACACTAAAAGAGTAACAGTAGTTAACAGTTTTAATATCTTTCAAAACATTGTTTTTGTTTTAAACTGTGATACTACAAGTCTAAATAAATTGTTTTAAGTTTTTAAAGTTATCAGTTTTGTATCAATCAAACTATATAATTAAAAATTAAAAGATTATAGTAAAACGTATTTTTATAATTAGAAACTACTAAATTGTTTTGTTTTTCACAAACATTTGTAAAAGGTGTGAATACTCAGTTTATTTACAGCCGAAGGTTAACTGATAAACAAACACTAACTTGACTTGTTCAAAGCATTAATTTCTATGAAGACCTTAGCATTTAAAATCAAGACTACTTTTAATCTAACATTGAAAGTATACATTTACATAAATAACTGAAACTCCATTCATATGTTGTATTTTAATCATATGAGCTCATTAAAACTTGAGCTAATTAATATGTGAAATATAGAAATTTTGGCTATTTATTGTTTTGTTACAAGTTTAAAAATAACTAAAAAATACTTAACCAGCTGCTAATAAATACAACTATCTTATAAGATACTTGTTAGTTTTAGTTAACTTTACGTTTGTAAAGTTTTGACTTAAGATACGAAACATTTTGTAAAGTATAAAGAGTCCTTTACTAATACTAATGATAGAATTTCGATGAGAAACCCGTAAAACGTAGTTAAAAAGTTTTTACTAAAACGAATGATTAAAATTAAATTTTTTATTTGTTATAAAACATATAATAATTTAGTTTGTTAAACGTCATAAAAAAACGCTTAAATATTTGGTCCTAGAACTTGGTGCACGAAGAACCTGTCAGTTATCAGGTCGCACACCACGGATAACTTTTAACGTCTTGTCCAGGATTTTCATATAAATTTTCTTAAACTATTCTATGTTCACAGTCACAAGCAACTAAAACTTATACAAAGTAAGAGTAACTAAGATTAAAAACTTTTAGCTGAAACAAGTTGAAATTAAACTTCGTCAAGCAATTTCTACTGTATTTAAAATCTTTTTTTTTTTAATTAAATGTAAAGTAACTTTAAAATGTAGGTTGTATTAACGAAATAAAATATCAATGATAAGTTTACTTTTACAAAACTAGTTTACATATTGATATTAATTAAAAATAAATTAAAAACTACTCATATTAGTATGTTAAAAGAAAAAGTCAAAAACAATAAATATCATAAAAATTTTAACACGTTTGTTATATGGTTATATAAAACAACTGTTATTGATAAATAACTAATAAACAGAAAAAAACGTGTTTAATAACCTGTTATTCATTAAATTAGGTATAATTATTAGTTTGCAACATAATGGGTTTTACTGTTATGCAAATAATCAAGTTATATATGTTTCACTATTCTTTATTATCTTGTTTTTAGTATATTTAGTAGTCTCAAAGGAAGTTTAATATACTTATGTTTCCTTTTTTTAATATTTAAGAATTTAACTATAATGGAAATACCTACAGGGTAAAACATTGCTTTGTAAAATAATTCTCTGAACTATTGACTTTTTAGTATAGTATTAATTTAAATCAAAGTACATTAGAGTAAGTCTTCGTATTTTTTTAGTCATAACTAATCGATAGTTTATTTGAAGAACTATAATTTATAATAAAAAATTAAAATAAAAAGTTACTTGTGTTCATAAAATAACTTCTGTTATTTCATAATTATTTTCACAAGTATTATAAGTAGTATACACAAGAACAATACTACTTTAATAGTTTATATACAACATTTTTTCGTTTACTCTAATTTTTACTTCAAACGTATGGTTTGAAAAACTATTAAATAAAAAAACTAATTAAAAGTTTAGTAAGCGCGATATTTCACGTTTAAACAAGTTTTTAAATAAAAATTTGTTTTAGTTTAAAAGCTTTAATAAGATACACAATTATTTTTATAAGCTTAATATTCGAAAATAACATTTTGATTAAGCTTTTTATGTCTCACTGTATTTTAAATTTTTTTTTAACTTAAGTATTTCATCTGAAAAGACCATAAGTATTATAAAAACACTTTGACTTAAACATCTCTACTTATTGGTTTATAGGACGTAAAATCTCATAACATGGTAAAACATAATAAAGAAATAAATGATGAAAAGTATGGTCAATTATGCTTGATAAGATTAGTTTTTTAAATGTTAACTTTTTTTTCGAAAGCTCAGTCTATTTGTATTTCTTGTGTCTACTTATCTTTCATAATAAGTGTAATTTCAAGAAATAATTCATTAATTAATTATTAAGCAAAAGAATACAAATAAATATTTTATTTCTCAAAGTTCGTTTTTTGTATCTAAAACAACAATTAACATTTACTGAAATTAAAGAGCATCTTTTTTAATACTAACTGTGTATCAAAGTATGTTTTCGAATTAAAATAAAATGTTCAAATTAGTTTTACTGATTATAAAAAAGTGTTAATAACAGTTTAAAAGCTGTACAATGCATAGTGTGCGTATTAAATTACTGGAAATAATCTCGGCACAAACTATATTACACTTTGACATGGTATATCACAATTTATGCAATTTTAAACGCTTAAATTGTTTACCAGAAAATTTTATAAATAGTTTTCATGTTAACATCTAAAAAGCTGACCCTTTTATAACAATTTACCTTTAACATAAACTTTTGTTTTATTTTAAAGAATGATTTTTTAGAAAAATTTTAGTAAAATTGTAATTTTACTGTATTAAGTAAACCAGATATTGAAATTTTGTATAAACTTAAATCAAATTTTTATAAAACTATAATTAAATATATTGTTTAGTATAAAACAGTAGTGATAAAAAGTTAAAAATTAGTAGTTAGATGATAATTCTCCTTTATATTAAAATACAATTCTAACACTGGTCAAGATTAATTAGTTTTAATTTAAGAACTTACATTTAAAAATGTTTTCACATAACAACTTACATTCATATCAGAGATCGAGAACTAAATTAATAAAGTGTTTATCCATTACAAAAATAATAACTCAAAAATTTTAAACTTATACCAGAGCACAAGCTGGTAATAAAATAATTGTGATTTCTAATTTTTGAAACTCAACTAAAAGTATGCATGAATTACAAAAACAATTAAGTTTTATAAATTCGTTTAGTAAAAAACTAAAGTTGTATAATTGAAAGAATGAAGAAAGAGTTATTTTTTCTATAAAATCCAGTTTCTGATAAAAGTATAAACTTCTTCTGGCTTATGTATCATACTACTGTGTCCCGCACCCTGTAAATAAAAATTAATGTATTTATACAGAGGTTAAAAAACATTTGTATATTTATTTTATACTTTATCATTCAGACTGATAATACTTTTTATTATTTAGTTAAAAATAATCAGTACAAGTTAAAATTAAAGTTTTGAAATTTTTTCATGTAGTTTAAATTTGTAAATTAGAGATAAGAAAATTTTTAAGCATAGTTTACTACATTCTATATAATAACTACAAAGATTTAGTCTTTAATTTAAAAATCAAAGGCCGAAACTTATACCATAGCTGACAAGTCAAAAAATATATATACACTTGAATAATTTTGCGGTTTGGGTACAACTTGAAATTCAAAACCAAAAATCTTAATTTTATTTGATTTACATTGTTTTGTGTACTTATATTTATACACTTACAAAACCGTTTTGTCAGCAGCTGAAATATCGAATTAAATATTTTACCCGTACGATGGCGTACTTGAGTTTTCTCGCCAAAATATTCCTCATAATAATCTCCGATGCTCGATTATTACCTCGTTTGATACTGAATGCTTTCCTGGTGCTAGACTGTAAAATAATGCTTGATAATTTGCAAGATGTATTATTTTTACTTAGTTGAAGAAAGAAATAGAAAAAAATAAATTACAACGGTGTTGTTAATTTTTGTATTAGATTTTTCGATATTTTTATATGGAATAATATAAGTTGATGAAAAAAAAAATTAGCGTTTGCAATACTTTCATTTAAACTTTAATTACCTAAAAGCAGTTTATAACAGTTCTAAAGACTGTAATAATTTGATCGATTATTTTGTTATAAGAACAAGCAAAGAGTAAGCACTTTTAAACAGCTAGCTGTAAAGACTTAAGTACTAAAAGTTTATTTTTCAACAAAGTTAACCGATGTTAAAAGTTTTTTCTGATTACTTATAAATGTTAATAATCAATTAACTTTACCACATGACCACAAACAACAGCACCCGAGACAACCTACGACCAGTTTCGTCCGATTAGGACTCATCAGGCAGGCAGTCGCGAGAAGCCGCTGTTTTTGTTTACACCACAAGTTAGCGACCGTTTGTGGGTAAAGAAGTAAAATTGACGCTGCCCAACGTCTAAGACATTGTCAGCGTATTGTGGGATTTTAGTCTACGCTCGTTTGATCATTTTTAACCAGTATTTATTACGGCTATCATAAACAAAGTTGAGATGCTTCGCACCATCAATAATAAATAATAAACTTTACCTTTATTAATGGTCGAATGGTAAAGTTCATTATTTATTATTGATTGCGAGAAGTGTCTCAACTTTGTTTATGATAGCCTTAATAAATACTGGTTAAAAATATTAACAAAGCAACTATCGTACCGTAGATTTATCTTCTGCTTTTAGTTTAAAACCCCACAAAAGAACAAACATTTAAAATTAAAGTAATCAAAAACTAAACCGTACTTAAGTGGAATATTTATAATACTCACCTCGAAACCAAGCTTTCTGATAAAATCTTCACCTCCAAAGAAATTTATGTAAAATTCGCTGTCTCCATAAAACAAAAGCACAGTTTTCGACTGCAATATAAAATTATTAAAAAAAAATATTTGAAACAAATTTATTAGAAACTTACATATTTCTTCAAAAGATTGTTAACTTGATTTGTCATGTCATCATATTGATATCTAAATCCTCTATTTACTTTCATGCTGAATAAAAGCTAATATTTGTTTGTTTTTGAATTAAATTAGTTACTGACTAAGTACTTTAACCGGATCAAAACAACTATATACTAATAAAATTTATAATTGTTGGTAAAACACTTCACTGAGTAAAAAAAAATATAAAGGCAGTTGTTAATAAATTCTAAAATATTTGATTGCTAAAACAGTTTATAATTGTTAATTTAATATATTTTTCGATTTGATATAAAAAAACAAAAATGATACTTGCATACAGTCCATGAAGGAACTCTATCAGCATGAATTGCATTTTGTACTTCTTCTTTACTTAAATATTTTTCTAAGAATTCGTTTGTTTTTCTTTCACAGTCTCTATCCGAGAAAGACTAAAAAGTAAGTAACTTTAAAAATAGTTAAAATTAAACTACGGATAACAAGTCATAATAATAACTCATCTAATACCCCATTTAATACCAACAATAAATTTGTCCTGGACATGACTTTAAACTGCATCCTGGTGTATGATTCGATAACAGAAAGGTTTTTTCGTACAACAGGTTCTTAGACCAAATTTTTTGAGCTTTTTAAATTTAATATTTATTTTTAATATTTTTAAATTACAATGTTCACACACATACCTCACTTGTAGTTTCATCTAGTTCTTCTACTAAATCACTTTCATACATTAAATAGTTGAGATCCTCCTCAGTAAAATCGTAATCACCAGTGTAGTTGAACAAACCGTAATCTTCGAGAGTTTTAGGAATTTCCACCTATCAAAATTGACTTTTGAAAAGTTCTACTAACAGAAGAGTTTATTTTTGTCAAGCTTTTAATTTTCAAAAGAAATGCATCTGGTATACATTAAATCAGTGCTTCTGAAATGGGGTACCGCGGAACCCTAGGGTTCCGCGACGCCTCTCAGGGGTTCCGCGAAGCATTTCGAAATTTAAAAAATTAATTTGACAGAAAAAAAAATAAATCATAAAACTTCCAAAAAATGGAACACATAAAATGGAAAACATATTTAATTTAATGTTTTTAAACTGAATTATTTACTAAACAAGTATATAAACCTGTTAAAACAATTATTACTAGTAGTAATTGTAACTGTTTGTAAACACTTCACTAAGTAAAAAAAATCATAAATGCCGTTGTTCATAAATTCTAAAGTATTTAAAAGTAATAAGTAAGTAGTAATCTAAAAAATTAGATTGCAAAAACAGTTTATAATTATTAATTAACTATATATTTTAAAACTGATAAAAAAAAAGTAATACTTGCACACAGTCCATTAAGGAACTCTATCAGCATGAATTGCTTTTTGTACTTCTTCTTTACTTAAATATGTTTCTAAGAATTTGTTTGTTTTTTCGTTTACAGTCCTTATCCGGGAATGACTAAAAAAATAAGTATTTTTAAAATTTGTTAAAATTAAACTACAGATAACAAGTTATAATAATAACTCATTTAATACCCCACTCACATACCTCACTTGTAGTTTCATTTAATTCTTCCTTCGAATCACTTTTATACATTAAGTAGTTCAGATCACCTTGAGTCAAGTTATAGTCATAATTACCAGTATAGTTGAACAAATCGTAATCTTCGAGAGTTTTAGGAATTTCCACCTGCCAAAAGTTAATTTTTTAAACTCTGCTAATAAAAGCGTTTTTTTTTTCAAGCTTTTGATTTTCGAAAGAAATGCACCTGGTATACTTTGAATTATACAGAAAACATATAAAATTGGTTGTAAGAAGTTAATAGTTTTTGTAGAAGTTACAAATTCTAACCCAACACTGGTTGTTTACGTTGTATCCATCTAACTTACCGCTTCCTACGCTAGAATACCACTCTTTTCGCTGTAGAAAAACATATTTATACAATTTATTATGATAATATAATACCACACTTTCTCTATTGTATGTACATTATATTAAACCTATGGTTAATATTTATAATTAGTTTCATAGAATTTAATTATTTATAAATACAAAAATGTATTACTAGAATTTTTAAATTTAAAGTTATTAACTATACTATTTAAAATGACAAGATAGTAAAAGTCATTTATTTGTACAATGAAGTATCTAAAAGCTTTTTCTAAAGTACTTGACGTATCACTTTATGAATTTACTTCACCAAAGTGTATTAGGTAAAATAAACAATAAATACCAAACAAAACTACGTAATGTATTTTGTAGCATTTTAATATTTTTTTGGTATTTATAAAAAAATAAGAAAATAATTTGTAGTATTCAAATAATATATATTAAAAGAAATTTACATCATATAAGTTAATAACACCTTATAAAAACTTTTACAGTTTGGTAACTTACAACATTTTAATTATACTGTAAAATACTACAACTTTTCATGTATATTTTGAAAAAAAACGTTGAATTAAACTCTTTTTACAACACAGTTTCTAGAGTAGGAAACTGTAGACTGATAAATACACTGTATAAAACTGTTATGTTAGTAATCAGTAAAACATGTTTTATGAAAGATTTAACTTTATTATTTAAATATAGGTAAAGGGTAGGTGTCATAACTGCACGAAGACGATTTTGCACAGGTTAAAACTTTTTTTTTTCTTCGATAATTTATTGTTTTCTTTTATTATTGATTTTTTACTACAAGTGTTACCCCTAACCCTTACATTCGATCGGTAATTTTTTTACTAAAGTTTTTTTGTTTGTTTTTGTTTTCGTTATTTTACTCTCGTGCAAAATTGACCCTTCGTGCTAAGCTATCTTTGTGCAAAAAAGTTTTCGTGCACATTTTAGCGGTCCCCATAGGGTCCGATTGTAATGTAACAGTGTTTCACCTTATGATTGCTAAATCAACAAAGTTTTGTGTTTTTAAATTTATACACTTATCTCTAAACTACCCTACCCAAACATATTAAAAATTTGTCAATAACTAAAAAAATATACAAATTTCTTACTCATTTTGCTGACTCATCGAATATTACGGGAAACACAGTTACATTACAACAAGACTCGTCCCCGAATACAATTTAGCTGTTGAGTAACAGCTTTAAAAGTTTAGGTAAAAGAAAATATGAAAAATTAAGTTCATTTGATTTTTCAAATGTAGAAGTTTTTATATATCATAGGGTGTTTCTCAAAACAACAACTTTTTTATTGCTACGTCACCAAAAGTGTTATAAATGTCATTGCGTCAATAAAAGTTAGAAGCAAGATTTGATAGTTTTATTTGCGGGCTTGCAAAGTCTACTTATTACTATTAACTACATTTGTATTTAAGCAATGTTTAATTTGAAAATCAACTAGAAGAAAATAGAAAACTACATACAGATTTTTTATTATTATTATATTATTTGTGTTTTTCGTTGATTTTTAAACTTAACTAAAATTTAAGCTTTGCCATAAATTCAATCTTAGTATTATAATTTAAGTTGTTTTGTTTTTATATAAAAAATTGTTTTAACTATAAGATATTATATAAAGCATTTAAGCGGGATTTCAAATTTTCATAGCGATTACAAGCACAAGGTTTAAATTTTCAATAGTTACGTCACCATTAAAATAAGCTACATTTAATTGAACTCAATTTTAAGCTCACTTTATTAATTACATTTTTGCTTAAGCAATGTTTATCTTGTAAATTAACTAGAAGAAAAAAGAAAGCTACATACAGCTTTTATTATTATTATCATTGTTGTTATATTGATTTTAAAATTTTACTAAAGTTTAAACTTTACCTTAAACATAGTCTTAATATCAAAATTTGATTTGTTTAGTTTCCTAAGTAAAAATCTTGAGCAAAAGTTTGGTTTTATTTTAACTTAACTGTTTTAATTCTATTTTCCATGACTCTCACATATCTTTTTTAGATTTGTTTAAGCACTGACGAGGTCTTTGACCGAAACTTAGCTTGTAAAATAAATTCTTGAAAGAATAAATTCATTATTTCTCCTCCAGTAGTTGAGATCTCTCAATTTGTTTTCTTAAAACAAAAACATATAATAAGTACTAATATCTAAAATTTTTAGTATAGTTCTTTAATTTATTTTTTCACTGCCAAAACATAAAAAGCGAGTTTACAAAATACGATCATTTAAAAATAGAAATGCTTTAAAAGTATCAAATTTGTACAAATACTTATTTTAACCCCAAAATTGATCTACCGGATCTAAAAGCAATGGGAGATTAATAATAAATATAATCATTTAGTTTGTTATAAGTAGTTGAAACTTAAATTTTCAGTCAGATCTTTCAAAATTAATGGAGTTTAAATTTAACAAGGTACTAAAAAATTATATAAGAAATAAATTGTTTGTAATTTGAAAACTAAACAGCGTAGAAAACTTTAAAAAACTAGTTTTGATCTAGCAAATTTTGTTTTAAAAAACTACGACTTCACGAGTATAACATTTCCACTAGAAGTAGATGTCCGACTTAAAATAAATCTGCTAAACTACTGATCAACAAATCTCTGAAAAAGCTTAAATTTGAAATAAGTACATTTTGGTACAAGCACACAAGTTCGCGCTCAAATTTTAAACAAAAAATTCTAAGATAGTTTACGTAATACGTCATAATACAAAAGCGCTTTTTTTTTGAGTAAACATTCTATCCAATTTCATTTGTTACTGAAAGCCAGAAAGCATGTACACCTAAATGTTTTAAGGCTGACAACTTTATTTTTGTTTTCTCAAATTGTTTTGTTTGAAAAACTAGCTAGTATTTTTTTGCTTGCTTAAATGGTTATCTTTACTTGTTGATTTTACATAACAAAATTTAGCATTTAAGTGAAACAAATTAGTTTTATTTGAAAAACATGAACAACTGTTGGTATTTTCTTTATTAAGTTTAGAACAGCAAAGTATAGTTCTTAAGAGTTTTCTTAGATTGAATTAGATAGGTTTATGTTCAACAATTCAAATTTTTCTCATTACTTTTAAAACTTATCATGATTATTTTATCCAAAGTACTCATTTAAGTTTTTATCACATTTAAACGCAGTCTACTGGCAAAACATATATCTCATGCAAGTATAAACATAATAAACTTAAAATTTTAACTGTATTTGTGGAGTCTCAAAGAAGATTTGTCAAGTTTATACTTGAATAGTTTTGTGCTGTTTAGTTAATCAATTTTATTTTGTTTCTTAAAAATTTTGATAGTGCTCAACTCACCAGCAACTACGAATTCCTAAGATCTTCAAGTGAAGAGTGCATGCTTGTCTTATTCTGTTGACTGCTTATGTGCATCTTACCATGGTTTAGAATAATACTTGCAAATTTTCCATGAAGGAACTCTGTCAGCGCGGATTGCAATTTGTACTATTCGTCGCTCAGTGTTCTTCAAGTATCAAGTTGTTTTTCTCTGACAATCTCCATCCGAGAACGACTGCAAAAAAATGTAAATTTAAACAAACTTAATAATAGCTGAAAGATATGAAGCCTTTAAGCTGGTATTTTGCAGATCTATGTAAATTTACAACTGTGAAAACACAGTTGTGTAAAAAGATGTAAAAAAGTAGTGTGCAATGAAAACAATATAAATTTAAGTATAAACCACTGTCTAAAAAATATTAGATATAAAAATCTTATATAGTTATCTATTCTAGAGCTAAGAAACGTCACTTGGTACTTATCTTGAAAAGGGCTATTATTATTATCTTTAAAAAACTGAGACAATAACTCCTAATCTATAAACTGTTTCTGCCAGTTTAGTTTTAAACTGGCTTGGTGATGCTGTGCCTGTTTCTCTAAATTTGAGTTTGTCTACATACTGAAATAAATAATTACTTCTAAGTCATCTACTAAACAATCAAAACGTTTTAAAATGTAAGCTCACCAATACAGCATAATAAACTTGTTCATCTTTTGCTGGATAGTTGTTAATTTTGAAGGTTCCTTTTGTAGGCGTGACGTGCTTGTACTTTTACAACAATTTCTCGCATTGTTCTTTCGATCCTTAGGCTATATTGATAAGCTTCTTTTCTGCTTTTTCGATTGACTAAAGTTTAAATTAATAGAAGTACTCAATGTTTCATGAGAATTACAGACCATCACTATTACATCCTCTTTGTAATGGAAAATGGTTAGTAATTAACATTTTATTTCTTGTTTTATACATTTAAATGCATCTTGATGTACTAGAATTTACCTTAAGGGTGTGTGGCATATTTCTCTTATAAATTTTTTTTAATTCTTGTAGCTTTTTAAACTTTAATTATTTCTTAAAAAGGGTCCTGATCTAACTTAGATTTTTTAAGGTGGTCACACTTGAGGCTACATAGTTGTTTTTTAGAAATGAAATCACTATGTTTAGCTTTCTCTGTATGTTTGCCTGAAAGTTTCTATACTCAACGCTTTTCCAGCAAACCATAATAAACCTGGCTAGGATTTTTAGCTTCTGACAGCTGTTCTCTCAAATCATTTTTTTCTTACTTACTTAGTTTTTTAAGAACTAATTTTTTTTTTCAACTGTTTTTGAAAGACTTGGTTATGCAATATTTGTCCGGTTTGATCTACTTTAAATACTAGATCTGTATCATATGATAAGTTAAAATTAACCAGATTAAAATTAATATGTTGCCGGACAGTCTTTGAAATTGTTTATAGCTAAATGATATGTTTCTTTTGTGTTTTTGCTATAACAGATTACATAGTGTGTTAATTTTAGAAAAGATTCATTGACATTTTCAGTCAGAATTTTTAGGAAAACTCAAGTTTGGACCGTCGAATTCTTTGCTGAGTTCAGCAAAAACTTTTATCTTTTTGTTGTGTAAAAAAAATTTTGACTCTATTAATTAACATTTTTATTTTTGACTGTTGAACCTTTGAATACTAATTGTTATAATGAAAGGCAACTAACTTATAACATTCACCTACAGAATGGGTTGTTAGATTTGTAAAGTATTTTGTATCCGGAAGGGATTTGCATATATTTTGTAATTCAATTGGACTTTCCCCTTCTTTTTCCTCTATTTACTTTAGTAAATGCCATTTCTGATATACTTTTTTTGTTCATTTGAAACTTTATTTTCCTCAAAAAACCTGAAGGTTAATGCCATTTTTTAGTGCATAATGACTTGTTATAAACTAATAATCAGGTATATTACCTTATGAAGGAGTGCATGTTATGGTTACTACAAATATGTATTTCACATCTGGTTGAACTTTGTAGCACTTTCATAGCGAAGCTCACACCTTTAAAAACAACACAATTACATATTTAACAAAATTATGTTTTCTTATTTGATCTTTTTCAACTTACATTCTGCTGTCATGTCTTCGTAGCACATCTGGATGTAAGCTGTAATGAAATCAAATGCTTTTTGATGTTAATATGGTATGACCACCGACTATTGCCATCTTAATCATCCAGTTCTTTGCCATATTCTGTTTTGCTTCTTATCCATGTTTCTGTGCTTAAGAGCACTAAACCAGGACTCTTTTTTCCTGGTTTCAAGTATAGTTTTATAATTATTAAACGTACTTGATTGTTATACACAACCTCTGTCTTTACAACGTTAAGAACAGAGACTGCCCACAGACACAAGTATAGATCCTGAGTCCTTTTATAGTATCTTGTGAATTATTCGCAATGAAACTTATTCTAGGCTTAATTGTTAATGACCTCTTCGAAAATGTTTTAAGGAAAAATTCATGCATGTAAATAGAAGTGTTGCTTGTATAAGCTCTAAGTTTAAAGTCCTTAACAAAAAGTGACTTGCGGTTCTGCTCATTGCCAACTTTTTCACGATCCAGTAGTTGTGTGGCCAGATTCCATACCAAGGTATCTTCAACAAGTTGGTCATAACTTAAAAATTTATTAGTTTTTTATTTTAAAGAAAGTAGTTTCTTTATAATATTTCATAACTACCTTTCTGCTATTAGTGTTCTTATTACTCCTCACTTTCATAGCTTCTTGGTTATATCAAATTTTCATAGAGGCTTGAATTATTAAAAAAACAAACATTCATTGAAGGACAAAACTGCTAGATGGTAGTATATAAGCTTGATGTATTCATAGCTTGTGCTGGTCATCATCTTGCAGACAGCATACATGCAAATTCTTCTTTGTTAATTTGAAACTTTATTTTCCTCAAAAAACCTGAAGGTTAATGCCATTTTAAGTGCATTATGACTCATTGTAAACAAATAATCAGGCATTTTGAAGGATTGCATGTTATGGTTACTATAATTGTGTACTTCACATCTGGTTGACTTTTGTAGCTTTTTCATAGCGGAGCTTATACTTTTAAAACAACACAATTATATATATAACAAAGTTATGTTTTCTTATTTTAACTACTTCAACTGACATTCTGCTGTCATGGCTTCGTAGCACATCTGGATATAAAGCTTCAATGACATCTCATTAAACACGGTGCAGATTCTATTTAATAGTGCTAACGAGAAGTCACATTCTACGTGCCTTATAACAGCTTTTTCTGTTTTAAAAACATATAATATGAATTATAGCCAACAATAATTTGATATGTCCAGAATGTCATTGTTAATCTTTGCTAAGAAGTGCCTGTAATCTTATGTGGTTGTGCGCAAAGACCACATTTCAGCCTGTACAAGAGGTGGGTGATTGTATGTTTTTTTTGGTGCCGACTTCTTTGACCGTTCATCTTTTCCTAAGATTATTCATTACTATCAAAAACATCAAGCTTATATACTACCATCTAGCAGTTTTGTCCACCAATGAATGCATGTTTTATTTATAAATTAAATGAAATTTTTAAACCATACTCAAACTAAAGTAAAACTAGGTTGAACAAACCTCGGAAAATGCATGAAGTAAGGTACACATCCTTTTTATTTAACTAAATCAAAATAATGTTAGTTGTGTCAACATGTAAAGAAACGAGTGCACACTTTTTGATCTTCTCAAATTTCAATATCTGCCGCTCGCTGTAGATAATCATCATGAAATTCTTTTGGTTGTAGCTTTGTTTCCATCCACATACAACCTGTTGATACAAAAAATATAGACAAAGCAATTTACTTGGTAATACTTACATTAGCTTTTTTAAAGCTGTTATCAAGTTCTGCAACAGCTTAATCCAGTTTTTTTTTCTTAACCATTTGGTACTTTGCATTTACAATTGTTTTTCTTCGATTACTCCACGTTTATTTCCTTGAATGATATTGAAATGCATGTTAATATTATTACGAGTTACATAATTTTATCGGACATCAGCTTAGACTTTGTTGCTACCTCAAATGACCGTTGCAGATAGGTCTTTAAATCTGTTTTGTTGAAGGCTTCAACTGAGGCATGCAAGAAAGCCCAGCTGAAGTCTACAGTAACTTTTCTTACTGGGTGCGTTTTATCTGTGTTTTTTTCAATTAATTTAATGAAATATTCAATCCAAATTTTTATGGAACAGGTTGTGTGGTCTGCAAGGAT
Source organism: Thalia democratica (assembly GCF_965202585.1). Lineage (NCBI taxonomy): Eukaryota > Metazoa > Chordata > Thaliacea > Salpida > Salpidae > Thalia > Thalia democratica. Next base: position 30,302 of record NW_028139619.1, read on the forward strand.
GCCGTCATATATTGAAATTTGATGACAAGGAGGAATTGTTTTTGATACTAGGCAAAGCGATGGAGTAATAAAATGCCGCTTTTCTGTATATTTTTGAAATAATGAGCCGGTAATCTAGGTGTATGTCAAGAAGTTTTTTAATTTCTCTTTCCTTTTTAATGACTTTGTACATACTATCATGGAAGAGAAAAACCCTAAGAGGTGAATAATGAATTTCTTTAATAAAATATTTTTTTCATTTTCTTGTAATTTTTTAAACTTAATTAATTCTATAAAATGCTCTTGATCTAACTTGTTGTTTTTCAATGTTTCATATTTGATTTGACGTAATACACTCTTAGATGGCACCAACTTTTTAATGTCATCCTCCTTGTCTAGCATGTCATCAGAAATTTCAATACCTGACAATAATTCATAATAAAGAGCCTCTGGACTTATATTAACTTTAATTAGTTTATTACCTATCTGTTATTTTTATCTATAAATCTTGCCTTATCGACCCCTTTTCGGTGAAGTATGGGACGTTTTACATGTATAATAATCCTTCTAACTACTGCAGTTGTTGCTAGATAGGTCTAAGCTTTTAATAAGTTTCTAATGTTTTATACCGTGTGTTTAGATTTGAAATGATGGTGAAACTGATGGCTATATTGATAAGATTCTTTTCTACTGTTGTCGATTGACTAGAATTAATTTTAAATTAATATAAGTACTCAATGTTTCATGAGAGTTACAGACCATCACTATTAGATCCTCTTTGTAATAGAAAATGGTTAATAATTTGTCGTTTTATTTCTCGTTTTATACATTTAAATGCATCTTGATGTACTAGAATTAACCTTAAAGGTGTGTGGCATTTTTCTCTTATATATTTTTTTTAATTCTTGTAGCTTTTTAAACTTAATTATTTCTACAAAAGGGTCCTGATCTAACTTAGATTTTTAAGGTGATCACTCTTGAGGCTACATAGTTGTTTTTTAGAAATAAAATTACCATGTTTAGCTTTCTCTGTATGGTTGCCTGAAAGTTCCTCTACTTGACTTTCCAGCAAACCATAATAAACATGGCTAGGATTTTTATCTTCTGACAGCTGTTCTCTCAAATCATTTTTTTCTTACTCAATTTTCTAAGTGGAAACATTTTTTTAATTGTTAATCAAATACTTTGTTATGCAATATTTGTCCGGTTTGATCTACTGTAAATACTAGGTCTGTATCAGATGATAAATTCGAATTAACTAGAGTAAATTTATATGTTGCCTGACAGTCTGAAACTGCATTTGAAATTAATTATAGCTAAAGGAAATGTTTATTTTGTGTATTTGCTAAAACACACAAGACTACATAGTGTATTAATTTTATAAAAAGTTCTATTGACATTTCTAGTCAAGTTTTTATCAAAAATATCTTTAATCAATAAAATTTTTTTAATTTGAATTGAATTTGAAATTTTTACGAATACTTAAGTTTGGACCGTCGAAGTCTTTGCTGAGTTCAGCAAAAACTTCTATCTTTTTGTTGTGTAAAAAGCTTTTGACTCAATTAATTAACATTTTAATTTTAGATGATTGAACCTTTGAATCCAAATTATAACAACGAAAGGCAACTAATTTATAACATTCACCTACAGGATGGGTTGTTAGATTTTTAAAGCATTTTGTATCCGGAAGGGATTTGCATATATTTTGTAATTCAATTGGACTTCCTCTCTTTACTTTAGTAAATGGTGTTTCTGATATAATTCTTTGTTCATTTGAAACTTTATTTTCCTCAAAAAACCTGAAGGTTAATGCCATTTTTAGTGCATTATGACTAACTGTAAAGAAATAATCAGATATATTACCTTTTGAAGGAATGCATGTTATGGTTACTACAAATCTGTACTTCACATCTGGTTGACTTTTTCATAGCGGATCTTACTCTTTAAAAACAACACAATTACATATTATTGAAAAATTTTGATATTTTTTTCTATCTTTAACTTTTTCAACTTATATTCTGCTGTCATTGCTTCGTTAAACACAGAGAGGATTCCATTTATAAGTGCTAACGATAAGTCACATTCTACGTTCCTAAATCATCAATCCTAAGATAATCATTATGAAGTTTTTTCGCTTGTAGCTTAGTAACCATCCAGATACAACCTGTTGATAGTTATTGATACAAAACTATACACAAAGCAAATTACTTAGTCAAACTTACATTAGCTTTTTTAAAGCTGTTATTAAGTTCTGCAACAGCTTTTTCTCCCAAGAGTCTTCTTTCTTATTCATTTCGTACTTTGCATTTACCGCTTGTTTTTCTTCGCTCACTCCACGTTTATTTCCTTGAATGACATTGAAATGCGTGTTAGTATTATTACTAGTTACAAAATTTAATAACGAGCATAAAGTTATTTTTATAGGCAAATTTATTAATTTTTCAAAAAACATAAAATTTTAATGTCAATTATTTTTCTTATCTTAAAAGCTATCTAAAAATTTGGTTTGGGGTTTGAATTATTTCATGGATCCCTCCAAAAATAAGGGTTTTTTTTTCATTATTATGGCCTTAGAACCAAAAATAAATATTATTTTCCCTTAGTTTGCATGTTATTTAGATTCTTAAATGTTTATTTTATAAATAATGTTAATTTATTTTACAATTTGGCCTCAATCAAGGACCGGATTTGCTAAAACTTAAAAATATGATATAAAAGAAAAAAAAAAGTTAACTAAATTATTTTAATTAAGTTTGTTGTAATTCACAATATTATTATTTTTTCCTTTTATCAATTTTTTATCTAGTAAATGGCCAAGGCAAATGATGGTGTAATATACATCATTTTGCTTGTTTCTTCTCATATTTCACTTTAGTCGCTTAGGGAACTCCCCTAATTCTGTTGCTCAGATAATGGATGCTATTACTGTTTTAGATGAATCTAAAGCTAAAAATCGGACATCAGCTTAGACTTGGTTGCTACCTCAAATGACCGTTGCAGATAGGTCTTTAAATCTGTTTTGTTGAAGGCTTCAACTGAGGCATGCAAGAAAGCCCAGCTGAAGTCTACAGTAACTTTTCTTACTGGGTGCGTTTTATCTGTGTTTTTTTCAATTAATTTAATGAAATATTCAATCCAAATTTTTATGGAACAGGTTGTGTGGTCTGCAAGGATGCCGTCATATATTGAAATTTGATGACAAGGAGGAATTGTTTTTGATACTAGGCAAAGCGATGGAGTAATAAAATGCCGCTTTTCTGTATATTTTTGAAATAATGAGCCGGTAATCTAGGTGTATGTCAAGAAGTTTTTTAATTTCTCTTTCCTTTTTAATGACTTTGTACATACTATCATGGAAGAGAAAAACCCTAAGAGGTGAATAATGAATTTCTTTAATAAAATATTTTTTTCATTTTCTTGTAATTTTTTAAACTTAATTAATTCTATAAAATGCTCTTGATCTAACTTGTTGTTTTTCAATGTTTCATATTTGATTTGACGTAATACACTCTTAGATGGCACCAACTTTTTAATGTCATCCTCCTTGTCTAGCATGTCATCAGAAATTTCAATACCTGACAATAATTCATAATAAAGAGCCTCTGGACTTATATTAACTTTAATTAGTTTATTACCTATCTGTTATTTTTATCTATAAATCTTGCCTTATCGACCCCTTTTCGGTGAAGTATGGGACGTTTTACATGTATAATAATCCTTCTAACTACTGCAGTTGTTGCTAGATAGGTCTAAGCTTTTAATAAGTTTCTAATGTTTTATACCGTGTGTTTAGATTTGAAATGATGGTGAAACTGATGGCTATATTGATAAGATTCTTTTCTACTGTTGTCGATTGACTAGAATTAATTTTAAATTAATATAAGTACTCAATGTTTCATGAGAGTTACAGACCATCACTATTAGATCCTCTTTGTAATAGAAAATGGTTAATAATTTGTCGTTTTATTTCTCGTTTTATACATTTAAATGCATCTTGATGTACTAGAATTAACCTTAAAGGTGTGTGGCATTTTTCTCTTATATATTTTTTTAATTCTTGTAGCTTTTTAAACTTAATTATTTCTACAAAAGGGTCCTGATCTAACTTAGATTTTTAAGGTGATCACTCTTGAGGCTACATAGTTGTTTTTTAGAAATAAAATTACCATGTTTAGCTTTCTCTGTATGGTTGCCTGAAAGTTCCTCTACTTGACTTTCCAGCAAACCATAATAAACATGGCTAGGATTTTTATCTTCTGACAGCTGTTCTCTCAAATCATTTTTTTCTTACTCAATTTTCTAAGTGGAAACATTTTTTTAATTGTTAATTAAAGACTTTGTTATGCAATATTTGTCCGGTTTGATCTACTGTAAATACTAGGTCTGTATCAGATGATAAATTCGAATTAACTAGAGTAAATTTATATGTTGCCTGACAGTCTGAAACTGCATTTGAAATTAATTATAGCTAAAGGAAATGTTTATTTTGTGTATTTGCTAAAACACACAAGACTACATAGTGTATTAATTTTATAAAAAGTTCTATTGACATTTCTAGTCAAGTTTTTATCAAAAATATCTTTAATCAATAAAATTTTTTTAATTTGAATTGAATTTTGAAATTTTTACGAATACTTAAGTTTGGACCGTCGAAGTCTTTGCTGAGTTCAGCAAAAACTTCTATCTTTTTGTTGTGTAAAAAGCTTTTGACTCAATTAATTAACATTTTAATTTTAGATGGTTGAACATTTGAATCCAAATTATAATAATGAAAGGCAACTAACTTATAACATTCACCTACAGGATGTGATGTTAGATTTGTAAAGTATTTTGTATCTAGAAGGGATTTGCATACTTTTTGTAATGCAATTGGACTTTCTCCTTTCTCTTTACTTTAGTAAATGGCATTTCTGATATACTTCTTTGTTCATTTGAAACTTTATTTTTATCAAAAACCTTACAACATCTCTAGTGCATTATTACTAATTGTTAACAAATAATCAGGTATATAACTTTTGAAGGAGTGCATGTTATGGTTACTACAAATTTGTACTTCACATCTGGTTGACTTTTGTAGCTTTTTCATAGCGGAGTTTACGCCTTAAGAACAAAACAGTTACATATTTAAATAATAAATTATTCATTTGGTACTTTGCATTTACAATTTGTTTCTCTTCAATCACTCCTCGTTTATTTCATTGAATGATATTGAAATGCATGTGAGTATTACTCCTAGTTATATAACTTAATATTACATGTAGAATAATCCTTCTACCTACTGCAGTTGTTGCTAGATGGGTCCAAGCTTTTAATACCCGGTTAATCTAATAGTGTCTAATTATTACTGTCTAATAAATTGTGGAAAACTCATCACTTCTGAGTCTTGGGATCTTTTTCGGGATGACATCAAATTCTAAGGAAGTTGAAGATATATTATGGGAATGCGGCCCTGTCCATCCTGGTAACATAGTCCAAAGACATGATCCATAGTATTTTTTGTCTTGTAATTTTAAAAATTCCTTATTTGTAATTATTTCAACTGCTTTGATGTAGCCTAACTTATATTTGCTAGATAAGTTTTTAATATCCAAAAAAGAGACTTCATTGGTTAAATAAAAAGAAACTAAAGATAAATCATTGGACATATAAGTATTGATTGAGTCTCTTGATTGGTAATGATTGGATTGCCAACTTTTTCACGATCCAGAAGTTGTGTGGCCTGATTCTTTACCAAGGTATCTTCAACAATTTGGTCATGTCTTGAAAGTTTATTAGTTTTCTATTTTTAAGAAACAAGTTTAACTTTAATATTTTAAAACTACCTTTCTGCTATTAGTGTTTTTTAAAACTCTTCACTTTCTATAACTTCTTGTGTTATATCTAAGTTTTATAGTTTAGTACTTTCATACAAGTGTAGGTTATTAAAAAAAAACATACATTCATTGGTGGACAAAACTGTATATAAGTTTGATGTTTTCATAGCTTGTGCTGGTCGTCATTCTGCAAACAGCATACATGTAAATTCTTTATTTGAAAATTTACTTTCCTCAAAAAACCTGAAGGTTAATGCCATTTTTAGTGCATTATGACTAATTGTAAACAAATAATCAGGCATATTACCTTTTGAATGAGTGCATGTATGGTTACTACTTTCCGCTCGGAGGGCCTGGTAGCCCCGACGGAACAGGTACTGATTAAGAGTCACTTCGAATAGTTGCATGGCTCTGGCTAGTACCCATCTCTTAACTACGTGTACAGTGTCTCTTACTCATATCCATTAAAAGTATATATAAACAATATATACAAACACCAAATGAATATCAATATTTTAAATAAAACTTAATTTTAATTAACCTTAAATACCATTAGTAGATTATACACAATGATAAAATTACTAAATGGTCTAACTTTTATAAATACAGAAATTTAAACCTTAATTATCACTAATATAGTACTAAAAATCACTAATAAAGTATATATAACTATATATTACTAAATTTATTATCAAATGAAATAACTATGAGGTCGCAAATAATAAAGTAATAAAATGTAAGTAGATAATAAATAAGAACTCACAGTTGCTTTATTTAGTATTAAATTCTTTTTGAAAAAAAAAAACAAATTTTACTTTGTCAACACTCTCACTCAAAACTCATATTTTAGTGTACCTAGTGTTTTATGACTGTTTTTTCCTTTAAGGAAAAGAGCCTAACATTACACTACGAATGTGCAGTACACATTTGGTTGACTTTTGTAGCTATTTCATAGCGGAGCTTACACCTTTAAAAACAACATAATTACATATTTAACAAAATTATTATCATTAAATTAAGTTTTTGATACTATAACTTTTTCAATTTATATTCTGCTGTCATGGCTTCGTAGCACATCTGGATAAAAAGCTGCAATGACACCTCGTTAAGCACAGAGTAGATTATACGTTTATGATATGTATTATAGCCAACAACCACTTGATATGCCCAGAACGTCATTGTTAATCTTTGCTAAGAAGTGCCTGTAATCTTATGTGGTTGTGCGCAAAGACCACATATCAGCCTGTACAAGAGGTGGGTGATTGTATGATTTTTTGGTGCCAACTTCTTTGACCGTTCATCTTTTCCTAAAATTTTATATTAGCATACTCAAACCAAAGAAAAACTATGTTGATCAAACCTCGGAAAATGCATGAAGTAAGGTACACTTCCTTTCTATTTAACTAATTCAAAAAATGCTAGTTGTGTCCACATGTAAAGAAACAAGTGGACACTTTTTGAACTTTATTTGCCGCTCGCTGTAGATAATCATCATGAAGTTCTTTCGGTCGTAGCTTTGTATCTATCCAAGTACAACCTGTTGATACAAAAAATATACACAAAGCAAATTACTTGGCTATACTTACATTAGCTTCTTAAAAGCTGTTATCAAGTTCTGCAACAGTTTTATCTCCCACGAGTCTTCTTACTTATTCATTTGGTTCTTTGTATTTACAATTTGTTTCTCTTCAATCCCTCCACGTTTATTTCCTTGAATAATATTGTAACGCATGTGATTATTATTACTAGTTACATAATTTTATATTTCATGTTGAATAATCATTTTACCTGCTGCAGAACACTATGGGTCAAAGCTTTGTGAAAGTTTGATAGTTACTCCTTTTAATGAGGTGTTCTTCAGATATTGCTAAATTATTTCTGGTTTTAAAAATGACATTCTTAAAAATATAAGGTAATTAAATAAGATTCTTAATTGTCTAAAATAATTAATACCAGTCTGATATAGCTTTAGTCGGAGAGATTTGCTTCATTGAGTTTGTGAGTTCTTTGCAACTTCAATGTGGTGATGGAGCAGAAACCTTTCCAAATGACTGGACATATCTGTCATACGTTTAAACGAGCAAATGATGACTTTTCTGCTGAAGTATAAATCTTTGTTTTTAATTTCGCATGTCTTAATTTGCTTGAACACAACTTGCCTTATAACCTAAACCAGGGTTTCCCAAAGTGGGCGATATCGCCCCCCTGGGGGCGATTTTAGTAAATCGGGGGCCGTAAATTTGTAAGGGGGCGAAAGGGTGGGCGATAACTAGTAAGGGGGCGAAAAGGGGGCGATTTTAAAATTTTGGGCTGTCATAAAATTTTTATTTTTTATCTTGCTATTTTACTAATTTTAGCTTGCTATTAAATATTTGACTCTGAGATAAAACTTAAACAAAAAAGTTTATTTTTTTTATGTAAAATATAGAGAAAAAATCAAGTACTTATGACTCCTACTTTCAAGTAAATTACATATTTTTATTTATATGTTCTCTTATTTGACAATCACATAGATCATAGACGATCGGAATCCCTCTCACCATAACTTGACATATATGTTATTTGGGATCATAAATGGTTTGTAAAAATCTATGTTATCTATTATCAACTATAACCTCATGATATTTTCAATTGATTTTTGAAAAGTCACTAAGTTAGACTAAGAAATAAAAATAGAAAGGGTTACCAATTTACCTAGAAACCTGGAAAAACCTAGAATTTGACAATTTAGGCAAAAAAAAACCTAAAAAATTAGGTATTTTTAACAATTTCAACATATTGTATAGTCAAAAGTGTAGTGTCAAAATTTTGATTTGTCTCAAAAAAGCTATCATATAGATAAAAACATGGATCCCTTCGAGGCAGATCTTTTTGAAGTAAACGACTTAAAGGAAACCTTCTCAGACTTACAAACTAACCTTTAACTTAAAGTAAATTTTTCTAAAGAACGATATGAAAGCTTTTGGACTAAAAAAAAATAAGGCAAAAGTATCCAATTATTTGAGAGGAATTTAGATTGTTGTTTATAGTTTTTCCTTCTAGCTATGTTCTTGAAAAAACTTTCAGTTCATTATCAACATCTTGAGCAAAAGATCTAATCTAGATATTTGTAAAGGAGGCTTTATTTTACTGATTAAGAACCAGATTTAAAAAAAAACTTGCAAGCAGTCATGAACCTCATCCTTCACATTATATTAGACTTCAGTAGCAGACATTATTTTATGAAAGTTTTTTTATTTTATTTGATCTTTTAAAATACTTCTTTTTTGACCTGGTTTGTAATGTATCTAAAAAGTCTTTTTATGATAAAAAATTTATTAAGTTATTTGTTCTACAACAGGTTTGAATAATGCCTAATAAATATTAATTACGGTAGACTTCCTCTTGATTTCGCACTTTTTACACAAAAAAAAACTGCAAATTTATATTTTCTTAAATTTAACTTAAATAAAGTCATTAACGAACTAAGTATTAATAAAACAAAAATTACATAAAATTTATATCTTATATAGATTTATTTTTTTAATGAATGTTCGTTTTATGTTTTAGTTAATTTTATGTTTATTCATAACGTTATTGTAACTGACAAATTTAAATTTATCATTTTGAAAAAAAAACGGTAATAATTTTTGAGTTTGCACTTTTTTATTTTGTTCAAAGTGCGATTTCAAGCGAAAGTCTACTGTATTTATTAAATTGTTTATGTTTTAAATCTTTTAATAGTTTTATTTTGACCTGGTTAATTTTGTAGTTTATATTTGTCGTTTTATATTACACTAAAAGATTTTATAGCGTAGTGATAAAAGTATTTGTTTGAAAGAAATTTATTTGACATATTTTTATTATTACTTTTTTAATCTGTATAAATAAAAAAGTCTTGATAACCATTAAAGTTTTTATTTGATTTATTATTGTTAAAAAATCTATATATTAAGAAATTTTAAACTATTAATACAACTGTTTTTTGTTTTATCTTAATTTTTAATATATTAACAATTAGAATGTGTTGTTTATTTTAATAGTTCAACACTACCTTTAATAAATTATTATAGGCTAATAACTAACGGCTTGATTAAGTTACTTAGTATTAACTACTAAATGTCCGAAATTCGTTATATGAGAGATTATTAAAATGTCAGGTTTCAATTAAGATTCCAGATCGGTAATGTACGGTTAAGATCCAGTCAAATTTCGACCAGCTAAATAACTTGAAAACTACTTGTGCAAAAACAAAAATTTTTTTGATACTTAATATTTTGTAATACACTTTCAATTTGATTTTCAGTTCACAATAGCATTTCCTAGATCACAATAATACTAAATCATTTTATTACAATTTTGATCGAGTTGTTTAATTTTCTTATATGTTATTTTATTAAATTATGCAGCCCGCAATTACATTTTTTTAAGGAGTTGAAACTAGAAAAGATTTTTTAATAAATATTAATTGCTGGTTACAAAAGTTGTCCACCACTACCTTAAAAATTTCATTATTTTTAAAACAATTCATATTTAAACAGGATAAATTACAGATTACACAAGACTTTTTAATAATCAACTATTTAAATACACTTCACTGGGCGTATAAGAAAACAACTGTAACTTATTTTCTCAAGCCCTGTAAACTACTTTGAAAACAGCTACAAAAATGCTTGCATAAGAAATACCAGACTAAGTTATATTTCAAGCACAATTTTTTTGGCTCAAAAGTTTGTACTCAAAAGAAAAACTACTTTGTAAAATCGTGGGGGGCGATTATTTTTCAAATTTCTGAAAAAGGGGCGATTTAGTAAATGAGTTTGGGAAACCCTGACCTAAACAAACAATTAGTTTTAATTTGTCTACTTTTTAAACCATACTTGCATCCATCCATTTTTTAAAGCTTTGCGATTATGGGTGTTTGATCGTACATTTGATCCCATTGTACTTTATTTCATAAGGTTCTTGATTGGTTTGTTATCTGACAGTAGTCCTCCACAAAAATCAACTTCATAGTTACCATCATCTTCTACCTGTTCTAAAGTTGTTTTATTTGAACTTGCTTGTTCATCCAACTGTGGTGCTTTTATGACTTTTGTTATCTTTCTTTTTCTTACTGACGATGACTCATGCATGTAATTTTTTACCCCCATCCTCCCTGTCTCTCATTGAAAGGAGAACGAGTGATAGTTTTTTTGTCGATATGGTGCAGTTACATATTCCATAGGGCATATGTCTGGGTTATCACATCCACGTGATAATTTCACGCACATAAAATCTAGTAGAGTAAATTATTTCAACAAGATTTTTAAGCCTACAACGCTTTGTTTGAAACACAAAATGAAGCTAAGGTATATATTAAATAAAAAAGTTGATAAAGCGAAATCAGTTTTCCACATGGCTGTTGGTTTTCTTATATTTACATTAACCAAAGTGAAAAAAGTGGCATATACTTGTCTAACATAAAATCAGAAATGGCTTGGCAGTATAAAATATTACGTTTACCATTGCTACCAACCTTAGCATTCTGGTCAGCCACAAAATGCACTGACTGGAAATAAGAAAAAAAAGTATCCCTTTGTACAAGCTAGTTTCAAAGTTTGAATAAAAACTTTTTTTTTCAACAATTGTTGTAGAGTCACAATTAAAATTTAAGTCCTTTAAACTTTATGATGGATTTTCAGTTTGATCATTAATTTCATTAAGCTTTCTAAAATACCTCTGCTGCATAGTAAGGAATTTTTTAAATCAGTGCAGTTTTATTGTCTTGCAATTTTTTTTTCTTGTTCCCTTACTCAGATTGTTCGCTTTAAAGACGTGGGTGCTATTGTAAAAAAAAATGGAACTATTTTGATCTTTGTACATATCTCAAATGATCTTTGCAAATATGACAAAAGATCACATTTTTTATAAACACAACTGAGGCACGGACAAAGGCCCAGCTGATTTCCATCTCAATTTTTTTCACGAGGTGTAAACTGCGCGAATTTTGATAAAGTAATTGTAGAAACTCTCCTAGCAAAATTTTGATAGAGCGCGTTGAAGTGTAAAATGTTTAACAGATGCTTTGCTTTTTAAGTTTTAATACTATTATTTTAGTTTTTTGATACTTCTCATAATTTAAATAATCAGCAAATAATATTTCAAAGTTTCTTTTTTTTTTTAATTTCCAACATTAGATGTGTTGTATGTTTTTTATTACATTCGATCATTATAAACAGCGGTAACTTTTTTAATCCTCTTGAAACTTGTTAGCCTTGCTTAAGTATGTATGTATCTATGAGCTGTAGTAAGTTATTCTTAGGTATTGTACACTCTAGACCAGCAAATCTTAAGCTGCGGTAAATTACCTGATTTTAGAGATTTTTTTTTTTAATAAGTTGTGTGAATTAATGTTTATTAGTTGTCTTTTTAGATTTTAAGTAGTTTTGAGCTGTATTTTTTTTAAAGTTAGTAATCTCTCTAAGTTTTACGGTTTTTTTATATAATAAGCTTAAAGTTCAAAAGATCTAGTTTTTATCTTCTGAAAGTTGAACATTATTTTGTAAGTTGGGGGTAAACTTGGTAATTACAGTTTAAAAAGAGGTAAAACATGACAAAAGGTTAAAAACCGCTGCCTTAGCTGGCGTCGGTTGTACCATTTAAGTAAATGTTCCACCTAAACTAATTTATAAAATAATATTAAAATAAGTTGTTATTCTTTATTTAACTTTTGTTTACAATCGTTTTTTTTTAAATCTTTTTATCTTACTTAACTACTTCTGAAAATTTTGAACTAAGTAGTAATTTTTTTAAATACTTGTAAATTTTCCACGCATTGTCACAGCTTTAGTCCAATGGTTTAAGTTGTCACATTATTGACCGTTTTTTATATTTATATTAACACTACATGCTTTGTAACTTGTAATTTATATTATTTTCTAAAACATATTGCTTCTAACATGTTTAACTTGTATTTAAAACAGTAAATAGTTACTAGCAAAAACGCAAACTGTATTGAAATTTTTGTTCGGCTTCGATTAACGTTTTAAAAACAAACTTTTTGCATTTAGTAAAAATTAACACATAAACTAATATAAGAATAAAGTTTACTTACATTAAAAGATATTTGTTTTTAATCTAATACTTAAACAACACTATGCCGGTTAACCTTGTTAACTACAATAGTTTATTTTCAAAATTATATCAACAACTAAAAAACTTTTCTAACGAACACAAGAGTATAAATTAAAGCTGTTATGTTGAAACCTAAGTTTATACAAGATTAAAAACTATAATGTAAAGAACACTTGTAAAACAAAAAAAAACCAAAACGAAAAATCTCAGTATCATGCTTCTTTTGCACATGAAACATTTAGAATTATTTCGTCAATCAAGAGTTTTTTCAAAAGTTTCAATTTATTTCATAAATATTGACTGTAGTCCAGCATCTTGAAAATGTTTAATTAAATTGGATTTAAGTGACCTTCAGGTCCTAGCGGGTTTGTTCAAATTTAATTTCCTTTATATCTTTTTGCTGCTGGTTCCGAACAGCTTTCAGATGAATCATTTCCGTTATCTTCATTACTTTCTGATGAAGTATCGGTCGGAGATGTATATGCAGAAGAACTATCTGACAGAGAATACATTTCAGACTCACTTTGATTTGAATCACTTTCTGAACGATCTGAACTTACGCCAGATTCAATTGAATCGTTTGCCGGTCCAGACACTTCATTTTTCAGGTATTCTGAAGAACTTGACTCTGAAATCCTGAGAGACTCTGAGACATCATTTCTATAAGTACTCGGACATCTAACACAGCTCAGCCAATCGACTTCGTTGTTATTGAAGTTCAGTCTTCTGATCACCCATTTGTTTGTACCTGTATCTTATAGAAGTATTTTGCGCTCATTGAAACGGTAAACGTTTATTTTGTTACCTAAGCAAACACACAGGTTGCCATAATTTTCAACAGGTGTCGACTTGATGAGAGAAAATTTTCCAGAAAAATTGTCGAAAACTTCACAGCTATTGTTCTTATATCCACCGATTATAAACATTTCATTACCCATACTACATGCGGAATGACTGCGTCTTCTTTTGATCATGTTAGGTAAGTACGTCCATTTGTTTTTGTGATGATCGTATTCTTCCACTGATTTTCTAGAATATTCATTAATATATTTACCTCCAGTAACGACAATTTTACCTCGAAAAACCGCCGAAGCAGCTTTTGTTCTGACCCGTCTCAAGGACGCTTTGATTTTCCATTGGTTACTTTTCGGGTCAGAACATAAACAATCGTTCAAATAAAAAGGAGTTTGGCTACATGTGTATTTATGTGATTCTCCTATGACACCACTAATGAAAAAAAAGCTGTTGCATAAAAGAACAAAGGGTAAAGTCTTTCTTATATGAGAAAATGTCAGTTTTTTCCATTTGTTGTTGGAAAGAACATCTATAGAAGGATCAGAGTCAAAGTTTTGATCATCTGTAACATTATAAACATTTGATCCAATCACTGCAGACTGACAGGCACGTTTTAATTTCAACATTGGAGGTAAACTTAATATTTTTTCACCTTTCAGTTTCACTACAGAAGATGCTTTATGAGTCGCTGTGGTTTAGTACTCCAACCTCCGCAAAATACCACACCAAATTCCTGCAGGTCACAGTACCTATTTCGATACAAAAGAGAAATATCCAGACCTCGTAGCTCTAACTTTTCCGGTGTTTCGCTTGATTTTAAATCATTGTTGTTTAGTGTTTTAAATGTTCCTTTCCTTCTTTGCATTCTACTTATTCATCCTTTTGTTTGAACAGGTTTCAAGCGTGATGATCCTCCCCGCGCGACTATTTTACTTCGCACCATGACAAAAACAAATTTTACAGATACAAAAGGCCTGAAAAAGATTGTTTAAATGTTGTTAAACTAGTATACTTTTAGACTATATTGTATTTAAAGTACTTAATATTAGTTTAAAAAGTTTACAAAAATCATTTTGAAGTTTGTCTTGTATATTGCAGTATAAAATTTAAAGCAGAAATAATTTTCACTAAAACTGATTTGTATAAGTTAATTCTATTCAAATAAAGCTGAGGTATTATTTTTAAAATAAACGCATACCATTTATTACATTTCGTACAACAAACAATCAACTAACATTTTAATATCTTACTAGCTACTTATAATCATGAAAAATACATTAATAACTTAGATGAATTTTTGAAACATTTTTTGAAAATTGAAGTTCTACATATTTTCATCAAAGTGGTAAGAATATGATAAAGTTGTTAAATAACAATGAAATTTAAATTTAGCTTTGTTAAAATTACAAAAAAAATTACTTTAAACTACATAAAAATGTTTAATAAATATATTAAATAATATTATTAGTGTTGTCAATTTGTAAAAGTATATACATATGAAGCTATTTTTAGAAGTTTTTTTTTGGAAAAGTTGTCTAATAAGTATTCAGAATTTATAAGTAGAAGTATTATGTCATAAAATTGTGTTTAACTTCAATTGTAAGACTAAACTGGAGAAGTAATTTAAATTCTCAACATAAACAAGTAAATATTATTAAATTTCGTTTCTATTATAAAATAAATATTTTTTGATATGTAAAGTTTTAACAACCAAAAAACAAATTGAACTTTTTTTGTTTTCGTTAACATTTTATCTAAAAGTAAGAACTATTGAGGTGGATAATTTTTTTATGTAGTTAGTATTTTTTTATTTTAAAACTCTTTTATTTTTTTTTTATTTCTCATTACTTATCTTTAATATAAAAGTAAATAAAGTTGTATAATACTAATAATTCTAAAAAAAAACCCTATATTTTTTTCATGTTTTATTGTTTTTTTTTACAATTTCTTTTTACAATAACAACATAGTGTTAAAATGAAATAATTATATAGTAAAAAGTAACAACTTCATGTTAAACTGCTTAAATTTAAACTTTTTATTAAGCTTTATTAGCTTTTTTAATCTCAAAAAAATAAAACAAAACATTATTTTTACGTTTTTGACACTATTAAATTATTCAAAAATATTTCCATTACCAACAATGAACTATTCTTAGGGTTTTTTAGAAGCTGTTCGTTGTTCCACTTTAAAATAAGTTTTGAAAATACTTAAACTTTCTAAACAGTTACTTTAATGACTTTTTTAATTAAATAATAGTTATTTAATGTAAATACGCGTTTGGAGATTAAACAGTTTCAAAATAAATAGCTCAAGTAAACTTCAATAAAAAGATACTAACAACACTTAAATAATGTATAAACTATGAAAAATTAGAATGCTTCTGAGCTCATATACAAAACAAGCATTCACATCATGCAATTTTATTTATTTGATCACCTTTTACTTTAAAACAAACAGGAAATTTTACTTATCATATTTCAAATTTTCCAACATTTTGTCAAGAAATCAGTTTTTAATTTTTACACCTTATTTAAAAAACCTTTGGGGCCATTGCACAAATTTAGGGACCATAATCAACAAAGGGGGGCCATGAGTAGTAAAGGGTCCACAGGGGAACAATGAGGGCATAATTTAAAACTTACCCTAGATATTCAGTAGTTGCGGATGAAGAGCAAAAAAAAAGTCTCACGCTTATTTAATTGTCGTTTTAAAACTTATACTAGATATTATAAACAAAATTTAGGAAATTTAGGGGGCCATAATTTGAATCTTACACCAGATATTCTGTAGTTAGTGATGATGAGCAAAAAAAAAGGTCTCACGCTTATTTAAATGGTAGTTTTAAAACTTATACTAGATATTATGAACAAAATTTACGAAATCTAGGGGGCCATAATTTGAATCTTACACCAGATATTCTGTAGTTAGTGATAAAGAGCAAAGAAAAAGTTCCAGGCGTAAATAGTGGTAGTTTTTTGAGAAACCTTGTCGGTGAGTGCCGCCACAGTATAATTTAAATTTATGTTATAAGTTTGAAAAATCCTGTTCTATCTTCACTAATGTATGAATATGTTATGCTTATTTTATTTGAATTCATATTTTAAATTTGTTATAAAACAGTATTACTTTTCCATTATGAAAGAAATAAAGCTTAATACATCATAGCGAATATTATGATGATTATTGTCATAACACTTTTATGCATCTAGTTTATTCGTTAAGAATTTATTACTTTAGAAATAGTTTTGTTACAAAGTATTACGGTATACCATCTAGCTGCAAATAAAACAACTATTTTGTACTTAAAGTATATTGAGCAATGCTTTTAAAATTAAAAAAATTCTATTATTTCACAAACTAATAATTAATTTATGACGCAAAACAAAAATGAAATTACAAAATAATTTAATTTCTAAAGCATCGCTCAACCAAGTTATAACATTAAAAAAGATAGGTACTGTTAAGTTTAAAGGCTAAAAACAAATTCAAAACTGTAAAAAACCCTCTTTTGGTTAAGGGTCCATTATTTACTTAACCCTTATCGGCTAATCTACTACTAATTCGTACCGTTAAAATTTAATAAAAATAATAAGTTATTGTCTTAACTTAGCTTACAATTAGACTCTTAGTTTATTGATTACTCTTTACTATTGCTTTTTTATTGGTTATTTAAACATATTTTTGATTTTAAATAGTACTTTTATATTGATAACCAGAATTATTTTAAAATAACAGCGACCCTCGAAGACTTTTTTCTATGCAATGCAGCCCGTAAGCAAATTTTAAGAAAACTTGCCCGCGACTTAAAATGGCTGCCGATCCTTGCTTAAGACAACACTTACAATGACCGAAAAATTTTGTTAATATAATCACTACATGCTTAGTGACTCATTAGTTATACGTATTACGGATTTAAAGTTATTGCTTATCAAAGTGTTATAATTGAATAGATAATATTAAGCTACTGAAAAATTTCTTAGTATAAAAGCAGCAAAACTGATGTTGATATTTAGTTTGGTTTAATTTCATATTATTTATTAAACCACAACTTTTTTTAATGTGTTGTGTCATTTAAGTTTGTTGTAGCAATTAATGTTAAATACCTATAGCGAAAACCCGTAGTAAAAAACTAACATAGAAACTAGAAAAAAACGTCTTTAATAACTATATGTGTACTATTCAGGCTTATCTTGTTTAAATGTAAAATGTATTAAAACTAAAATAAGATAAATTGGAACTTTTTGATTTATATATAACAGTTTATTTTCAAAACCTTAATATTTATGTTAGAAATTGAACAGGATAAAAATTGTAAACACACAAACCTAATTCATACAATACTGAAGAGTTTTTTTTTTTTTTGAATTTTTATTAATTAAATAAATAACTACATATAAATGCTAAAAATTGATTTTTAACTATTTAAGAACTTCAAGAAATATGAACTTTTTTCAAGTAGGTCTTTTATATATAAAGCATTAACTTTAATATTATAGAAAAAAACTCACACACTAATAATTTAACCAGCTTATGAAAATAAACAAACATCAAACTTGCATAAATATAAATTCAAATGCTCATTTGTGTTCATTTAAACTCTTCGTTGCACACAATCTTTCACCCGTACTTTGACGTTTACTTTTCTTTCTCAATGGGGTTTTGTGACGTACTTGGTGATGAAGATTCACTTTCATTTGTATTTGTTAACGATCCAACTTTTTCATCTTCTGATGTTTTAATCTTTTTCGTCGGCGGTTGTTCCTGTTGACTACCTTGTGCTGCCGCCCTTTTACGCTGCTGAACTATAGTTTGAACTTTTCTTTCACTTTTCTCTTTCTTTTCAGCCGCAGACAAGTAACCTGTTCCGTGAGGTCCAAGGGCGCCAGGTAGCGGATTCGCTCTCCTTTGCTCCCTAACAACAGGTTTCATCCGCAAGGTGGTTACGGGACGAGTGTTCGTAGTCATGGTAGAACCTTGGTAGCAGGAAAAGCTGAGGTGACTTGGAACGCATTGGTCACTAGAAGCATATTGGCTAATTGCTGTGTCATGGTTACTAGGAGTGACTAGGTTATTTGGAGTTTCTTGCTTACTAGAAGTGTCTTGATTACTTTGAGTGTTTTGGTTACTAGGTGTGTCTTGATTACTTTGAGTGTTTTGATCACCAGTAGTACCTTTGTAACTAGGAGCATCTTGCTTACTAGGAATATCTTGGTTAGTAAGGGAATCCTTGTCACTAAAATTTGAAGGCTCATTGTTGTTAGTGGAACTGTTTGAACTCATGATAATAATTTAACAAACAAAATTATCTGGAACAAGATATATTGTAAATCATTTATGTTATTCAAGTGTTTAATTTTGGTTATGTTGAACAGTAGAAACAAATGTCGAATAAATTTATTGTTATGATGCTAAATTTTCATGCTGAGTTTGGTAAAAATTATATCTAACATGATTTAATAATTATAATGCTTCACTTACACACGTTGGACAGTATTGAATGCAAAAGTGTATTTCAAAAGGACTTAAAAACAAATGTAGGTTAGGTTGGTCTTAAAAAGCAACGTAATTTAAAAACTTATCAGTTACAATTAGTTAGTTATAAAATTAAGTTTTTTTTTTTATGTTTGGTAACAATGTGTGTTTTTTAAACTTTAAACTTTTTTTTAAAAGCAAATTTTTAAAAACTTCTTATCAAAAAGCAAACCCAACGCTTATTTATTTATTTTTATGAATAAAGTCAAAAACATAAACTCTACATAACCGTAAAGCTATAACAGTAGTAACTAACGGTTTACAATTTTTTTTTTTTTTTGCTTCTAACTGTGATCCTAGCTGTCTGTAAAAATAATTAAAAGTTGTTTAAATTAGTTATTCTCTGTGTAATTCTGTATCAATCAAATTATATTATTAAAAAATAAAAAGGTAATGTTGAAACGAAATTTTATAGCAAGAAACAACTAAATTGTTTTGTTTTTCACAAACATTTCTAATAAGTTTTAATACTATCTACAGCCGAAAGTTAACTGATGAAACAAATACTAAATTGACTTAACTATCAATAATAATTACTTAATTAATCACAATGAAGACCTTAGCGTTTAAAACTTAATTTTAAACAAACATTGAAAGTTTACATATGTATAAAAGAACTGTAACTCTATTTATCTATTGTATATTATTCATATAAACTCATCAAAACTTGATTTAGTCAGTTGAACTAATGTATTATGTGATTTATAGAGATGTGGACTATCTATTGTTTTGTTAGAAAACTAATGATAAAAGAAGAATACTTTACCAACTGTAAAACAAATTCAACTATCTGATACTAAGTAGTTTTAGTTAACTTTACGATGGTTTTTAAATGTTTAAACAGTTAATAACTTTAAAATGAAACAAGTTAAAATTGAACATAAACAACCAACTTCTACTGTATCTTGAAAAAACTTCTATATAATATAAGTTATTAAAAACTTCTAACTTAGTGCAAAATAAATTTGAAACATAGAAAAATCTTTAGATTGTCTTAACTAAATGAAATTAAATTATTAGCTCATTTTCACAAAACTAACTTACATGCTTATACTACTTAAAAATAAATTTAGAACTACTCATAGTAGTATGTTTTTAAAAAAAAGACTATTAATATCATGTTAAGTTTTAACACGTTTGTTATATTGTTATATAAAAAAACTTTTTTTTATAAGTAACTAATAAAAAATAAAAAAATAAGTATTTAATCATATTATATTTTATTTATTAAATTATTCATTATTCATTATAGGTTATTCATTAAATTAAGTTAAAATATTAGCTTGCAACACAATAGTTTTTTTTGTTATGCAAATGATCATAATTTATATATTTCACTATTGTAGATTATATTTTTGTTACTTTCTCAAATATAGTTAGTAGCCTTAAAGTAATTTTTAATGTCATAAAGTGTTTTGTTTTATATTTTAAAGTTTTACTATAATGAAATAAACCTACAGGGTAAAACGTTGCTTTGTAAATTAATATTTTGACCTATTGACTTTTTGTATAGTAATAATTTAAATCAAAGTACATTAAAATAAATCTTCGTGTTTTTCTAGTAATAACTAATCAATAGTTTATTTGAGAATTATACTTAGATAACAATAAAATAAAAAATAACTTGTGTTTGAAAAAATCTATTTTACAACTATTCTCGAAAGTATTACAAATAATATACTTTAAAACAATATTAGTTTTAGAGATTTTTGTAAAGATTATTTTAGTTTACTCTAATTTTTACTAATAAAACATTTTTAAAAGTTTGATAGTGAAATATTTCACGTTTGAAAAAGTTTTAGATAAGAGTTTATTTTAGATCGAAAACTTTTATAACATACACAATTCGTTTTATAATTCTAAAACTCGAAAGTAAAAGTTTCTTTTTATGTCTCAATATATTTTTTTAGCTTTCTTTTTTTTTAACTTAAGTTTTCCATTAGAATAAAATCACGAGTTACATTAATAAGAACTTCATATTAACTCCTCTACCTATTAGTATATTAAATGTAAAAACTTATAATATATTAAAAATTTAATAAACAAGTAAACCATAAAAAGTATGGTCAATTTTGCTTGATAAAGATTAGTCTTTTATCTAATTATGAAACTCTACAGTTTTTTTTTGTTTTTTTTTCTAAAGCTCTGTCTCTTTATATTTCTCGTGTCTACCAATCTTTCATAAAGATTACAATTTCAAGAAATTATTCATAAAGTTATTAATAAGCAAAAGCACATAAATAATTATTTTAGTTCTCAAAGTTCGCTTTTGCATCTAAAACTGTAATTAGCATTTACTAGTAGCAGTACTTTTTAAATAAGACCTACTTGTATATTTAGAAATATATAAGATTTTTAAATCATAAATTTACTGATTTTATAAAGTTGGTTCTTAACAATTTAAAAGCTGTACAATGCATAGTAAACACAAATAATCTCGGCACAAACTGTATTAAAATTTGACATGATGTCTTTTTTATTTCTGCATTTTTAAAACGTTTTAATGTGTAGCGAAAACATTTAGGTATTAAAAATTTTTGTTAAAATCTAAAAATTGACACTTTTAGAAGAATTAAATTTTAACACAAACTTTTGTTTATTTAAAAATAACTTTTTATAAAAATAGAATTAAATTGTAGTTTTATTGTATTGAATAAACTATATACTGAATATTAAATTAAGTTAAATTATTTTTTATAAATCTTTAATTAAATATACTGTTTAGTATACAACAGTACAGTAATTAAAAGTTAGAAATTAGTAGTTAGATCAAAATTTTCCTTTATATTTAAATACCGTACTAACACCGGTTAAGATTGATTAGTCTTAGTTTAAGAACTTACATTTAAAATAGATTTTACAGATAATGTTACATTTATGTCAGAAATTGAGAAATAAATTAATAAAATGATTTTCATTACAAAAATAAGAACTCAAAAATTTTGAATCTTTTACCAAAAAACAAACTGGTAATAAAATAGTTGTGGTTGCTAGTTTTTAAAACTCAACTTAAATGAATGTATTAATTACAAAAACAATAAAGTTTTATAAATTCTTTTAATAAAATATTGAAGTTGTATAATTGAAAGAATGTGGAAAGAGTGAATTTTTGTGTAAAATCCAGTTTCTGATCAAAGTATAAACTTCTTTCGGCTTTTCTATCATACTACTATTTCCAGCACTATGTAAATTTATAAGTTAATGTGTTTGTACAAGTAATAAAAATTAGTATATTTATTTTATACTTTATCATTCAGACTGCTAATACTTTTTATTTATTTAGTTAAGGATAACTAGTACAACTTAAAGTTAAAACTTTAAATTTTTTCCATGTAGGTTAAGTTTGTAAAACAGAGATAAAAACTTTTTAAGTATTGATTACTACAATCTCAATAAGTCTTTATAAGTCAATTTAGTCTTAAAGTATAAATACAAAGGCCAAAACTTAATCGATAACTGACGAGTCAAAAAATATACAACTAAACAGTTTTGCGGTTCGGGTACAGCTTGAAATTTAAGACCAGAAGTTTTAACTTTGTTTAATTTACATTTACTTTATTACTTTTATTTATACACTTTCAAAACGGTTTTGTTAGCAACTAAAATATCAAATTGAATATTTCACCCGTACGATGGCGTACTTGAATTTCCCGCCAAAATATTCCTCATAATAACCTCCGATGCTCGTTTAACCATATTTTAATAATAACCATATTGCCTCGTTTGATACTGAATGCTTTCCTGGTGGTAGACTGTAAAACAAAGCTTGATAACTTACAAGCTGTATTAATTCTACTTAAGTTGCAGAAAGAATTAGAAAAAATACTAAGCTACAACGTCGGCGTAACTTTTGTACTCCAATTATTAATGTTTTTATTGGGAACAACATAAGTTGATAAAAAAATAATAATTTTAACGTTTGCAACACGTGTATTTAACCTTTAATTACCTATAAGAAATTTTGGGGCAGTTTTAAAGACTTTCATAAATTGATTGATTATTTTGTTGTAAGAACAAGCAAAGGGTACTTTCAATTAGCTAGCTGTTGTGACTCTAGGAATGAAATTTAATTATTTAACAAAATTAAACAACGCTAAAAACTACTTCTGGTTTTTTATAAATATCAACAAAGGTATTTTATAAATATCGTATCATAAATTTATCTTCTGCTTTAAGTTTTAAACCCCACTAAAGAACAAACGTTTAAAGTTAACTTAATTGAAACTAAACCGTGCTTAAGTTAACAAATATTTATATTACCTCGAAACCAAGCTTTCTGATAACATCTTTACCTCCAAAGAAATTCAAATAAAAGTTGCTGTTTCCATAAAATAAAAGCACGGTTTTCGACTTCAATATTAAATTGTTTAAAAAAAAAAATAAAATAAATTTATTAAACACTAACAATTTTCCTCAAAAGATTGTTAACTTGATTTGTCATGTCGTCGTATTGATATCTAAATCCTCTGTTTACTTTCATGCTAAATAAAAGTCAATTGTTTATTTGATTTTACTATTATTTTATTTATTTTATAAGTACTTAAACCGATTAAATCAACTATCTACTAGTAGTAATTATTACTGTTGGCAAAAAACTTTACTAAAATTTAAAAAAATCATAAAGGCAGTTGTTAACAAATTTTAAAATATTTGATTGCCAAAACAGTTTATAGTTATTAATTAGTAACATTTTTTATTTGATATAAAACAAAAATGATACTTGCAAATAGTCCATGAAGGAACTCTATCAGCATAAATTGATTTTTGTACTTCTACTTTACTTAAATACTTTTCTAAGAGTTCGTTTGTTTTACTTTCACAGTCTCTATCCGGGAACGACTAAAAAAGTAATTAAGTTTGAAAACTATTAAAATTCAACTGCATATATTAAGTTATAAATAATAACTCATTTAAAATCCACACACATACCTCACTTGTAGTTTCATTTAATTCTTCCACCGATTCACTTTCATACATTAAATAGCTCATATCCTCCTCAGTGAGGTCATAATCACCAGTATGGTTGAACAAATCGTAATCTTCGAGAGTTTTAGGAATTTCCACCTACCAAAAATTAAGTTTTGTAAAATTCTACTAATAAAAGCGTTTATTTTATCAAGCTTTTAATTTTCAAAATAAACGCTTCAATTGGAAGAAAAGAAATAATAGTTAAACGATCTGGTAAACATTAATTTTAAAAAGATACAGAAAACATTTCTAGCAAAAATCCTTAAAAAGTTTTATAAAAGTTACATATTCTAACCCAACACTGATTGTTTACCTTGTATCCATCTAATTTACTATTTCCCACGCTAGAATACCACTCTTTTCGCTGTAGAAAAATATATTTCTAGTATTTATAATAACAATTTAATACAACACTTCCGCTATTGTATGTACAGTTATACAAAGCCTATGCTTAATATTTTCAATTTGTTTTATATAATTAAATAATTTATAAGTATAAAAATGCATTATTAGAGTTTATAACTTCAAAGTTATTAACTATACTAGTCGAAATACCAAAATAGTTAAAGTTATTTATTTGTAAAATGAAAAATATAAGGGCATTTTCAAAAGTACTATTATACTTTAAACCTGACATATTACTTTTAATAATTACATAAATGTATCAGTTGAAACAAACTACAACCTTAATAGGTGTTTTTTTAATTTATACACTTATCTCTAAACTACCTTACCCAAACATGTTAAAAATTTATCAATAAATTTGAAAAATGTATAAATTTCTTACTTATTTTGCTGACTCATCGAATATTAGGGGAAACACCGTTACATTACATCAAGACTCGTCCCCATAAGTAGATTTGCGGTTTAGTAACAGCTTTAAAAGTTTAGGTAAAAGAAAACATGAAAGATAAAATTCATTTAAATTCTCAAATGTAGAAGTTTTTATACATCGTAGCGTGTTTCTCAAAACAATTACTTTTTTATTGCTACGTCACCAAAAGTGTAAGAAACGTCATTGCGTCAATAAAAGCTAGAAGCAAGATTTGATAGTTTCATTGGCGGGCTTGCAAAGCCTACTTATTACTATTAACTACATTTGTATTTAAGCAATGTTTACTTTGAAATTAGTGATGTACCGGACTCACTATCCGGGTCCGGGTCCGGCCGGATATTGCCATTTTTGTCTGATATCCGGATCCGGCCGGATTCTAATTTGAAAATAAAGTCCGGGTCCGGTTCCGGCCGGATTCTAATTTAAAAAAAAAGTCCGGATCCGGGTACGGCCGGATCCTAACAGAGATCCGGCCGGACCCGGACCTAGTTAGTAAAAAAGAGCATACTGAAAAGTATTTTTTCAAAAACAAAATTTAGTAAATTAATAAGAGTCATTTTCGTCAGTTAAAATTAAACACCTACCCCAATTAGCTCATTTTGTACACGTGAATAATTTACATTTGCTTACATTTAAACTATGAAATAAACATTTCAGAAATGCAACTCTTTACAAATGTTGTAAAATTGAAAACTTTGGAATGAATACTTGCATTATTTGTTGTTTAAAGTTGAGCTCGAAGAATATTTAGAGTTAATACGGTTGAATGTACGAGCCAATGAGAATCATATGACGAAATGTTTCAAACTAAATACTGATGCAACAAAATATCAGAACATGACAGGCAGTTTATATGTAAGCAGTTAGTTAGTTTGGTGTGCAGCTTGAAGCAACAAAATATCTTGAACTTTTTGTG